>NW_027202780.1:0-157641 GCF_024711535.1 Dipodomys merriami | reverse complement strand
TTCCAAAGTGGTTGAACAAGATTACAGTCCCACCGACATCCTGTCCAGCTTCTGTTGTTATTACAGTTCTTCATTATAGCCATTCTAACTGGGGTAAGGTGGTATCTCAATATAGTTTAGATTTGCATTTCTTTTATGGCTAGGGAGGTCGAGCATTTCTTCATGTATCTAGTGGCTATCCTTCTTTCCTCTTCAGAGAAGTTTCTCTTTAGTCTTTAGCCTACTTATTTATTGGGCAGTTGTTTCTTTGAGGATTTGTTGTTGGGGGATTTAATTTTTTGAGTTACAAGTATATTTTAGATATGAGAACCTTGTCCGTTGTAGGGCTAATGAAGATCTTCTCCGAATCCATGGGCTTTCTATTCATCTTGCTAACTCTGTCTATTGCCATGCTGAAGCTCTGCAATTTCATGCAATTCCATTTGTCCAACGTTTCTTTGATCTGTTGTCTTCTGGGTCTCTATTAAGAAAATTTCAGCCTGTGCCAATGACACATAGATTATCTCCTAGTTTGTCCTGCAATGTTTTCAGGGTGTCTGCTTTGACTCTGAGGTCTTTCATTCATTTGGAGTTGATTCTTGTGCAGGGTGATACATATGGATCTAGCTTTAGTTTTCTAAAAGTGATTAATCAATTTTGTCAGCACCATTTACAGACGAGGCTCTTTCTTCCATTCGGTTTTTTAGCTCCCTTATTGAAGACTAGGTGTCTATAGTTCTGTGTCTTCATTTCTGGGTTTTCAATTCTATTCCACTGGTCCTGAGGTCTGTTCTTGTGCCAGTACTAAGCTGTTTTTATTACAATGGCTTTGTAGTAGAGTTTGAAATTTGGTATTGATATTCCTCCACCACTTTTCTTTCTGGTAATGATCTTTTACGCTATTCAGAGTCTTTTATTGTTCCATATGAATTTTTGGATTGCCTATTCTATTTTCTTGAGGAATGAGTTTGTAATATTGATAAACATCACATTGAATTTGTAGATAGCCTAGGGAAATATTGCCATTTTCACCATGTTGATTTTGCAAATCCAGGATCATGGGAGGTTTTTCCACTTTCTAAGTTCCATTTTTCAGGTTTTTAAAGTTTGCATCATAAAGGTCCTCTCATAAAATACCTAGGTATTTTATTTTTATTGTTTGCTATGAATGGAGTTGCTTTCTTGATTTCAGCCATGCTTTTCTCATTGTTGGCATACAGAAAAGCCATTGATTTTTGATAGTTAATTTTTCCCTGCTACTTTGCCAACGTTTTGAATCAGCATGAATAATTTCGGAGTGGAGTCGGTGGAATTATTTAAATACAACATCATATCATCTGCATATAGGGAGAGTTTTACATCATCTTTCCCTTTTTGGAGCCCTTTTATGTTTGCATCTTGTCTTTTGTTGTAGCTAGGCATTCTACTACTAAATTGAAGAGAAATGGAGAGAGTGGACATCCTTGTCTTGTTCCTGAGTTCAGAGGAAATGGCTTTAGTTTTTCAGCATTAACTATAATGCTGGCTGTAGGTTTGTCATATACAGCCTTTATTATATTGAGGAATGTTGACTGGATTCATAGTTTTTACAGAGCTTTCATCACAAAGGGCTGTAGGATTTTGTCAGTGCTTTTTCTGCATCTATTGAGATAACCATGTTGTTCCTATCCTTGCTCTTGTTGATGTGATGAATTTTATTAATTGATTTGCATATATTGAACCAGCTTTGCATTCCTGAAATGAATGCTGTTTGATCGTTGTATATGATTTTTTGGATGAATTGTTGACATCGATTGACCCAAATTTTGTTGAGGAGTTTTGCATCAATGTTCTTCAAACAAATGGGTCTACAGTTTTCTTTCTTTGATGAGTCCCTGTCTGGTTTTGGGATAAGGGTTCTGATGGAACCATAGAATGAATTCTGTAATGAACTTTCTCTTTCAATTTCAATGAAGACTTGGAGGAGTATTGGTGTGAGCTCTACTTTGAAGGCCTTATAGATTTCCGTTGTGAATCCATCTGGTCCTGGGATTTTCTTAGATGTCAGGACTCATTGCTGTTTCTATTTCTATGCTTGATATGGGCATGTTAAGTCGATTTAACTCATCTTGTTTGTTTCAGAATGTTAAGATTTGCTAGGAAAAGGTGCATTTCTGCCAGGTTCTCAAAGGTATTTGCATAATGGTTTGAAAAGTATTCCCTTATAATTTTTTGAATCTTCGTTGTTTTTGTGATGATGTTTCCATTTGCATCTCTGAGTTGATTTTTTTAAAAAAATTTGGGTGAGTTCTTTTCTTTTTTTGACAAGGTTTGCTTAAGGGTCTGTCAATTTTGTTAATTTTTTCGAAGTAACAACTCTCTGTTTTGTTGATTCTTTCTCTGATGTTTTTGGTTTCTAATTCATTTAATTCTTCTTTCCATCTACTGGATTGGGGTTTATCTTGCTGCTGTTTTTCAAGGAGGTTTGGATGTCTTATTAAATTGTTGGTTTCAGATCTCTCCAATTTGTTCTTGTAGGACCGCAAAGCTATAAACTTGCCTGTGCGTACTGCATTTGCTGTGTCCCAGAGGAGCTGGTAATTTGTGTGTTCATTTTCTTAAATATCATGAACATTTGCATTTCCTTCCTAATCTCTTCCATGACTCATTGGTGATTCAACAGTGTGTTGTTCAGCCTCCATGTAGTACAGGACTTTCTTTGTTGGCTTTTGGTGTTGAGTTCTAATTTTATTCCCTTGGATGCTGTTTCTTGGCTTTTACTGTGGTCTTGTTGGTTTCCTATGTGTAGGACACTTTTGTCTTTTTTATGGCTGGTTTGGTGGAGATCTATTGTTTCAATTTTTCTTTGCTATGGGAGGTTTTTATTTGACCTCCAGTTATGAAGGAGAGTTTAGCTGCGTACAGTATTCTTGGTTGATAGTTGTTTGTCTTTAGCGCACGGCATACACCATTCCAGGCTCTTCTTGCTTTAATCGGCTCTGCTGAGAAATCTGGGATGATTCTAATTGGTTTCTGTTTATAGGTGATTGTTCTTTTCTCCTTGAGATCTTTAAGGCTCCATTCCTTGGTCTGAATTGATCCTGTGAAGATTATAATGTGACAGTGGGATGTCTTGTTTTGAGCTGGTCTATTTGGGGTTCCATAAGCTTCTTGTATCTGAATAGTCCTATCCTTTTGCATTTTTGGGAAGTTCTCTGCTAGAATTCTGTTAAATAAATTTTCTATAACATTAACTTCTGTCTCTAGATGCTCCTCTACACCCATTATCCTCAGATTAGGCCTTCTGATTGTGTCTTCCAAATGTTGAATAGATCTATCATATTTTTTGGACTTGATTTGGATGGTTGTATGTTCTTTCTCTATAATATCTAGGCTGTTTTCAATCCGCGAGATTCAATCTTCTGCATGGCCTAACCTACTGTCAAGACTTTCTACTTTGTTTTTTATTTCTTTTCCTTCTAATTGGTCGGCTTTGATGGCTTCAAATTCTTTGTTGGAGCTTTGTTTTAGATCTTGTATGAACTTCTTTACTTCCTTAATTTGGTGTTCAGTTTCTCAAATCACATAGTTGATTGGTTATGGTTTCCCTGGACACCCTTCTTTCTGTGTAGCTCCTTTCAGCATTCCATTTGTGATCTCCCTTACTTCTTTCAGCTGTCTGTTTATGGATTCCATGAATGCCTCTATTGATCTTTGTCTATTCTCATCCTGCTCTCATAATTCCTGTATTACTCTTTGATTAGTTTAGTCAAGTTCACGCAATTCCAATAATTCTCTATGGCTATGCTCAGCCTGCTCACGCATCTCCTGTATTTCTCTTTGACTCTTCTCAACCTGCTTATGCAATTCCTGCATTAATCTTTAAGTAGCTTCCTATTACTTAAAAGATTCCTGTATGAATTTTGATTGCATCCTCTCGCTCCCTATCATGCTCACACTGAGTCCTTTGCAAGTTTTCAATCATTTCATTCACCATGTTTACCAGTAGCCTTTGTACAGGTTTTTATGGAACTCCTCTGGATTATTCATTAACAATTCTCTCACCTGCTTAACATGAATGGAAGTTGAGATACCTGGACTTGCCATTTTTATTGTGCTTTTCAGCTTGTTCTGCCCATTTGGTATGAAAGTAACACCAATTGTGTGCTAGAACACTATTTTAAGGCAAGCATCAATCAGAGTCCTGTGGTTGCACAAACAAAATGGCTGCAGATACAATCTATTCAACATAAAACAACTATGTATTAAGGGGCTACAAACAGCAAAAAAGGATTTGGCAATCCAGAAATTATTAGCTTTAGGGAGAAATGTGGGGACAAATAGGACTAGAGGGATGTGGAGGGGTAAAAGGAGAGTAAATTTAACCAATTCCTAATCTCAGAGAGGGAAAAGGATTAGACAGAATGACAGTAGAGAAATAAAAAAAAGAAAATTGGAAAAACAAAAATTAAATTTAAGAAGTGAAACACTTAAAAATTACGTACTTTTAAAGAAATGATATTGAGAGAAGAAAAGGATAGGATGAGAGGAGGGGAGGGATAGAAAGGAAACATTAAAGCAAAAAATAAGAAAAAATTAAAATTAATTACTTGATAATTATGTAGGCATAAAGAGATGATACTGCTCTTAAAGAAGTTAAGCCTAAGAGGTTGTGAATTGAGTAATAAATTTCTGGATTAAGTATGTACAAAATGGTGGATAAGGTCTAATAATTGACTACAGGTATGTATCAGGATGAGCAGAACAGCAATTAAGTCCTGTAAAAAAAAAAAAAAAGAGAAAAAAATGAAAACAATAAAAAAGGCCCAAAAGGTCAAAAGAGATTAAACACACCCACATATACATACACACACACACACACACACACACACACACACACACACACACACACACACACACACACCAAAAATAAAAATTATGAGAAAAAAGCTTAACAGAAAATATTTTTTAAAAATAAAAATTTAAGAAAAGTTTCAAAAAAGAGTTCCTTAATTTTTTTTTTGGGGGGGGGAGGAGCTGAGTGGGAAGACCCTGTATCTCCTCTGTGTCCATAACAAGTCTCTTGGTGGAGTCTTGGGTCTGCTTGTGGTGTTTGGTTTTCCTATGGCTTGATTGGTTTCTTAAGTCAGTTTAGGCCGGCAGAAACTGCTCTGTGTTAGGCATGTTTTTTGATCCTCCTCCCAGGCTAGTTCAGTGGGAGGGAGATCTGCTTAGAGTATCACAAAAGAGGGAGATGGCTGTTTCCTCTAGTTTGGAGATGTTGTGATGAGGCTAGGTTCTGTTTAGGGTTGAGGTCTTTCAGCAAACAGTAGCTTTTCCCTGAAGGGTTAAATCCTGAGACACTCACAGAGCCCAGCTTGGAGCTTTTCTTGGGGTTTATGTTTACTGAATTTCAATTATTTGTCTAGGCTGTTGTAGGGAGGGGCAGTCTCTGGCTGTGTTTACCTGGTGAAGAAAGTCACTTCTCTGTGGGTGGAGTTTTTTCTGCCTGGGTGGGATGACTTTCTCCTGGGAACGGACATCATAACTGACATCATAACTGACATCATAAACCTATTGTGTGATCGTTGTATTTCCCCTGCCAGGTAAGTATGGGAAGGGATGGGAAGAGGAAACTAAGGAGGAGGCTATAATGCTTGATAAGAAATGTACACATTTTCTTGCCCATGTAATTGTAAACCCTCTCTACAGTATTTTCACAATAAAAAAAAACCTATTGTGACTTATTATAACATCGTAAACCTACTGTGACCTCATCACCATTATGTCATCACCAACTAAGTATAACATGAAAATATTATTATCACTCAATATTGTGACATCGTATTCCCGTTGTGATATCATTGTTCCATTGGGTTTTTCACACCTATTTTGACCTCATAACATTTTACAAAAATCGTGGCCTTTGAGACTATTAACTTCTGAACTTGTACACTTATAATGCATGAAACACAAGGTAATCCAATGAGGCACATTGAAGATAATTTTATTTACACTAGAAATGAGCCTGCATTTACCTTGTCCTGTGCTGTACACTCAGTGACAGCCCAGCCCCAACCACCAAACTTCAGACGTCCAATAGGCATTGTTAATTGGTTTGCAAAATACCAACCCCCCAAATTACCATCTCCACGCTCCAAACTTCAATAGGTCAGGCTTTTTCTTTTTCCCTTATTCCTTCCTTCTTTATAGACCTTTCCTTCATTTCCCTTTTTCCCTTCCATCACTTCCTTCTTCTCTTTAGGCCTCTCCACTACACTTCTCTGGCCTGGTGGCCAATTGGCTTCCTTCCCCTCCTGCTTGCCCTCAAATTCCTCTTCTGCCAGGTCTTTCCCCTCCTGCTGTCTCACCACTTCCTTGTTTGAAGTCTTCCCTTGATTTTCTTCAATTCCATTGCTCTGACCATGCAGCCTATATATAGGTAAAACCCCTCCATCACTCCAGTGATGATTGAAAACCTAACAGTTTTCAACCATCACTTCACAAACTGCCTGTTCCCCAATCAATTCTTCACAGCTCATCATGTGAGGATGACATCCTACCCCCTCTAGTAGCATGCCCTGCTCACTTGTGTGGCATGCCCCATGCACTCCAGTGGGCCAGGTCATGGGGCAACATTGATTACTGGGCCCTGCTCATTTTTAGGACCATGCTGCTTTATGTATCCAGCACTGTTTTTCATGTCCAATCAAATCATTGATTCCTTCTTACCAAATCCTAAGTGTCATTGGTGTGATGGTTTGTCCCAATTGGTATTCAAGGAGGTTTGAACTCAATTCCTGGGCACTGTCCCTGAGCACTTCTGCTCAAGTCTAGCACTCTACCACTTTGAGTTATAAAAACTCTTGCAGTATTTTCTGGTTGGAGATAAGAGGCTCGAGCCAAGCTTCCAGCCTGGCTCTTTGCAGGTAAGTTAGGAGATGGAGTCTTAGGGATTTTTCAGCCTGGGTTGGATTTGAATTGCAACCTTTGTCACGAAAACCCTTTGTTATTTCCAATTAAAGAAACAAAGAGATCAAATAGAATATGTATATCTTACCTGGTCCTTATCAAGAATTGACCAAATATTCTGCAATGACAAAACTTGTTAGATGGGAGAATCTTAACACAGATATGCCCAATATTTTAGAATCACATAGTCAGTACTAGCCTAAACAACACAAAACAAAAAAGACAAAACTCAAATCCTAAAACTTTAGACAATGTTTAGACATCTTTGCTAACAAAGCACATCAGATGGTTGGGTCTCAGTTACCAGAATCTGTGAAAAGAGCAACTTGTTAGCAAGGCACATTTGAATAGATAGATGAAGGAGAAGAAAGCTTGATGGAAGGGTAAAGATTGGAGAGGGCCAAATCCTTCACCCACCATTTGGCCAAGATGGCGAACTCAAGATGACAAATTTCTAAAAAAAATGCAAAGAAAACCTGAACAAAAAATCTAGCCTAGTTTGGCTAACATTTTAGAGGGAAACTAGAATGGGTCCCCTGGACCCAGCACATTTTGCACGCTTCATGGCACAATACCAATAGTTGTAGAAAAGAAAGGGAGAGATATAGAAAGTTTGACATGATTAACAGAGAGCAAAGAGATCCTGAAAGTGAACAGACTGTTGACCATTTACCATTACAGAGGCAAAAACTGTCTAAATCTGAGAAAAGCATTAAAAAAATAGGTGCTCTGGCTATCCAGGAAGGGCATGAGGCATTTTAGAGGGGTTTCATGGCTTGGGCATGACTCATAGCACCCCGTTAAATGTGTAGGAGAGTCAGTCTGGTGAGGGAAGGAGAGCTGACCAGGCAGAAGCGATGTCCCTGCTTCCCCTAGAGCTCTAGAGAGAAATGGCCAAGACCCCATAACCAAGCATTCTCGGGTTCAGAGGTGACCAGTCTTTCTGCTAAAGGCCATAGGAGCTCTCTGGCATGCCACCACATCTGAACAGAGATTGGGGAACAGAGAGCTGTAGAGAGTAGTTTCACTCACCAGAGAAGAGAATTGGTGATGAGGTGGATGTGAAGGCTAGCAATGGTATTGGTGAAAAGTCTCGCGTGGTGTTTCAATGCAGTTTAGTTCACAGAAAAGTGGTGGTTAGGAAATTCTAACATTTCCAACTCAAAAACACCATCTGAGTCACAGCATCAAATGTAATATTAAATAGGTAGGTTTCATTCAGTAGCCTATGAAGAGAATACCACTCACTATTAAGGCAGGAAAAGAAGTTTATTTACCGAACTGCTGCCCCCACCATACATGGTGGAGAATCAGGGCCAAAAAGGAAAGGGGGGATAGCAATTTGTATTTCTGTAGAAATTCATCCATCTCTGCTAGGTTTTCCTTCCTTTGTGAGTAGAATCTGGAATTATTTCCTTATGATTGTCTTGGATATTTGTTGTAATTTTTCCTGTGGTATCTCTGATAATGTCGATTTGGGTCTCCTCTCTTATTTTGTTAGTTACTCTTGCCAGTGGTCTATCAGTATTATTGATTTTTTTCCTAGAAACAGTTTTTTGTTTTATTAATTTTATTCATAATTTTCTCAACTGCTATCTCATTAATTTCAGCTCTTATTTTGGTTATCTCTTTCTGTCTAGCAACTTTAGGTTCAATTTTTTTCTTGTTTCTGTACCAATTTTAGTTGTATCGTAAGATTGTTTACTTGGCCTCTGTTTTCTTGATATGTGCACTGAGAGCAATACATTTGCCTCTCAGGACTGCCTTCATTGGGTCCCATAGGTTTCTTTGTGATGTTTCTTCATTTTCACTGAATTGTAAGAACTTTTTAAATTTCTTCTTTAGCTTTTTTGTGACCCAAGTATTGTTCAACTTAGTGCAGTTTAATTTCCATGTGTTTAAGTTTTTTCTGCTTTATGTCTTGTTATTGAGAACTAGTTTGATTCCACTATGATCAGATAGAATACAGGGTATTTTGTCGATCCTCTTGTATTTGCTTAAATTCCTTGTATGAACTAAGAAATGATCTATTGTAGAAAAAGTGAAGGGGTTGGCAAGAGTTAGACCTGCTGGTGTGAATGCCTGTAATTGTAACTACTCAGGAGGCTCAGATCTGTGTATTCAGGTTCAAAGCCAGACCAGGCAGGAAAGTTCATGAGGCTATTCTGGAGTTGTTCAGCACCACACCCTGCATCATGTCTGGGGTTCTTCAACACCTTTGCACGATGGGCTGGGCTGGGATGGTTATGCAAGCCGGTATGGAGAGGCGCTCCACCCTACCACGAGTCAGGTGTTAACCAGTGCTACTGCCTCAGGCTGGGGTAGGCTGCTTATGCCGGCCAGTATAGAGAGGCACAAACAGGCATGGGTCTGGACTTGTTCACTGCAGCTGTCCCTGCCACAGTTATCACTGCCGCCCCAGGCTGGTCTGGGCTGTTCCTGTGGGCTAGTGCCAAGAGGCATTGTGCATAGAGTCTGGGTGGTTTGCCACTATTGCCAGTTGCTGCTGCTGTTCCAGGTTAGGCTAGGCTGTTTACACTAGCAGGACAGAGTTGCCACACCGCAAGTCTAGGGTCATTCGCCCCTGCTGACAGCTGCTGCTGCTCCTGACTGGGTTGGGCTTCTTGCACCAGCCAGGCAGAGGTGCCATGCCAGGGAGGGTGAGGGGAATCTTCATGCTGATTCTGTCTTCTGAGATTTCAGTTTGTGTTCTCTGGGTTGGCACTGGACCTTGGGAGTCTTCTGTGATCCTTGGGATGTTTGTGGGTGTGTGGTCCTCTGAGGGTCCAGAGCCAAGCCACTTAAGCAACCTGGCACAAAGTTCCACCACTTAAGCTGCTCAGCGGAGAACCCCATCACCAACAAGGGGTGGGGGAAGGGTCTTCCCACTTTACTGTCTGTGTAGGTTTTTCCCTTTTCTTTTTTCACTTTCTGTATCTCTGAGTAATCGCCTTTTTTTTGTGGGTCACTTGCAGAAACGTAGCATTGAAATCCAAACTCTGTATTTCGTTGGGGAGATCTGTGGTGTTTTCTTGCTGTTCCATTGCCATCTTTGACCCTCCCCTTCAGGTGGAGTTTTCATAGTTGGCTGGTGGGCCTTGGTTACCAAAGGATAGGTCCATAAAAGAATATGTTGTAAAGCCTGCAGATTGTAGTTAGACGTTTCTGTTAATATAGCCTTCCCAAATTTAGGAACCAAAGGGGGTGGTCCAACCTAAAGTATTTCAAAGAGATTAAATCCTTTAACATAAGGGCTATATCTTGCTCTAAGATAAGCAAAGTGGAGGAGGCTCACCTAGCCATGGACAGTCTCTGTATTTAATTTAGTTAGTTTCCTTTGAGGGCATAGTCATTCTTTCCAATGCCTTGAACTCTGAGTTCTATAAATGGATTGCAACTTCCAATTTATTCCTAGAGTGTTAGTTAATAATTGAGAACTTGGATCATGAATGCAGGGCCATCTTTGGACCCCACAGCTAAGGGTAAACCAAATCAAGGAATTATTACATGCCTCAGCTCAGCCTGAAAAAGTGCCCACTATAAGTAATAGATACCAATACCCATACTTTCCAGGCTTTACCTCTGTGAAGTCCACTTTCCCAAATTCACCATCTGAGGTTCCTCACATATGAATTCTTTCCATAGGTTCCAGCTTTTCAGCATTTACCTGTTGGAAATTACCTACACACCTTAATAAGTATTGTCACGCTAAGGCCTCACTGGTTTTCAGAACAGTTTTAGGTAGTGGCCTCGGGCAATTTACCTGGGTACAAATATCTACACGTAAACTGACAGAAAGCTTGAGCTTGTATGCTTTTTTCATAAGGTCAGTGTCAATATTTGCACACTTATTACAACTGTTTTTGCTTCTTTCTTTAGTTTTAATGACTAGTAGCTTTAGGGATTCCACTGGTTTTAGAGTGATCTCCCAAGCCACCTGATCAGTTCAGATGTTTCCCTGTATCTTAAGGTCTCTAGTTTCTTTAACTCCTGTACAGTACTCTGAACCTTGGAGACTTCTTCCCCTTTACTCTCCTCCTTTTCTCTCAAACTTGCTTTCAAAATCCCACTCTCCTTCTCAATGAGCTCCTTAAACTGTAACTGTTTTGGCAGGGTCAGAGGAGAGTTCCTTTGACTGGACAACTGCTGCTCCTTCTCACAACACCTTTGCTTGCTCTTCAGCTCCTCCCTTAAGTTCACAAAGGTGCTATTGCAAGGTATTTTTTTTTTTGCCACATCCACCTATTCCATTGGGACATGATGCTTCTGTATTACATTTATGTAGAAGATCTCAACAGTCTTTCAGGGCTTTTACTCTACTAGTTTCTCTTTCTATTTTTCCGCTTCAGTGTATTTTGTGACAAATATTTCAAATGTTTTTTAGCCCTTCTATTTTTCTTCCTAATGTTCTTTCCCTTTCCCTAGCATTCTATCAGAGCATGCAGCCATTTAACTCTTTCTAAAAAGTAATAATCTCTTTCTTGAGCCTGATATTTTCTTGTTCACTTTTCTTGGCCTCATCTATGACAGCACTTCCCCGTCTTCTCTGCTAACTACTCTTTCCTTCCCTCTCTGTTGCTTTGAATTTCTGGTGACAATTTTCAAAGCTTATAATCGACATGTACTTCAGCCTAATACATTCTTATATCAGGTCCAGCTCATTTTTCACGTCCACATTTCTTAATGCAGCAACAGGATCTCTGCTTGACCTCACTTGTGGTGAGCAAGGATGGCAGTATTTCTGTCTTGTGCTTCTGTCGGTCTATAGTCCCTTAATTTGCCTCAAAATCATCCAGGCTAATGTACTTGAATTTCATTTGATTCTGAGTATTTTCTAGGTTCCTTTTGAGGATTTTCTTCTCTTTTTATCTTCTTCTCATATTTATTTATTTATTTATTTATTTATTTATTTATTTATTTATTTATTTATTTATTTATTTATTTATTGTGAACATACTATACAGAGGGGTTACAATCACATGGGCAAGATAATAAGTACATTTCTTATCAAGCACTGCAGCCTCCTCCATTTTTTACCCTTCACATCCCTTCCCTGCCTCACCTCGCCTCTCACAATACCCCCCGCCCACCAAAGTTATCAAGTTCGTTTTTAATATGACAACTTTTACTTCTCATAGTTGTTTCTGGTCCATCTGTATCCTTAAAAGACTTGTTTTTCCCGATCTCCTCCACAAATTATTCCAACATCAAATAGAGTGAAAGCAGGGGTTATACAGTGGGGGAGGGACATACAAAGCTACAAAGAAATAATCTTATAAATGAGTTAGAAACAAATGCATGAAAGAAAAAAAACATTTAAATGCATATCTAAGGGTTCATTTTCCTAACATCACATTATCTGACCTTTCCTGCTTGACTCATACATATACCAGATATTGCAAACAAGGGAAACCATGGGATCTATGTTGGGGCTTGGCTTACTTCACTTAATATAATTTTTTCAAAGTTTTTCCATTTCCTAACAAATGGGGCAATGTCATTCTTTCTGATGGATGTATAGAATTCAAGTGTGTATATATACCACATTTTCTTGATCCATTCATCTACTGAGGGGCATCTGGGTTGGTTCAATATCTCAGCTAGGGTAAATAATACTGCAATAAACATAGTTGTGCTGGTAGCTTTAGTGTGGTCTTGTTTGTAAACATTTAGGTAAATGCCCAAAAGTGGTATTGCTGGGTCATAGGACAGCTCTATGTGAAGTCTTTTCAGGAACCCCCATACTGCTTTCAAAAGTGGTTGAACAAGTTTACATTCTCACCAACAATGAAGTAATTTTCCCTTCTGTCCACATCCCCTCCAGCAACTGTTGTTATTAGAGTTCTTGATTCTAGCCATTCTAACTGGGGTGAGGTGGTATCTCAATGTTGTTTTGATTTGCATTTCTTTTATGGCTAGGGATGTTGAACATTTCTTCATGTGTCTATTGGCCATCCTTCTTTCTTCTTCAGAGAAGTTTCTCTTCAAGTCTTTAGCCCACTTATTTATTGGGCAGTTGTTTCTTTGAGGATTTGTTGTTGGGGAATTTAGTTTTTTGAGTTCCAAGTATATTTTAGATATTAGACCCTTGTCCGTTGTATGGCTAGTGAAGATCTTCTCCCAATCTGTGGGCTTTCTATTGATCTTGCTAGCTATGTCCTTTGCCATGCAGAAGCTCTGCAACTTCATGCAATTCCATTTGTCCAACCTTTCTTTGATTTGTTGTTTTTCCGGATCTGTATTAAGAAAATTTCTGCCTGAGACATGGAGGCCTAGGGTTTCTCCTATTCCATCCTGTAATGTTTTCAGAGTATCTGCTTTGACTCCGAGGTCTTTGATCCATTTGGAGTTGATTCTGGTGCAAGGTGATATATAAGGATCTAGTTTTAGTTTTCTACAAGTAGTTAACCAATTTTGCCAGCACCATTTACTGAAGAGGCTGTCTATCTTCCATTCTATTGTTTTAGCTCCCTTATCAAAGATTAGTTGGCTATAGGTCTGTAGGTTCATTTCCCGGTTTTCAATCTATTCCATTGGTCCTGTGGTCTGTTTTTGTGCCAGTACCAATCTGTTTTGATTACTCTGGCTTTATATTAGAGTTTGAAATTTGGTATTGATATTCCACTAGCAGTGTTTTTTTACGTTCAGGAGTGTTTTAGCTGTTGGGGTATTTTATTGTTCCCTATGAATTTTTGGATTGCCTCTTCTATTTCCTTGAAGAATGAGGTTGGAATTTTCATAGGTATCACAGTGAATTTGTAGATAGCCTTGGAAAGTATTGCCATTTTCACGATGTTAATCTTTCCAATCCAGGAGCATGGGAGGTTTTGCCATTTTCTAAGTTCTGTTTTGATTTCGTTTTTCAAGATTTT
The DNA here is from genome assembly GCF_024711535.1 of Dipodomys merriami. Classification (NCBI taxonomy): domain Eukaryota; kingdom Metazoa; phylum Chordata; class Mammalia; order Rodentia; family Heteromyidae; genus Dipodomys; species Dipodomys merriami. The sequence goes on along the minus strand of NW_027202780.1, from coordinate 143,839 downwards.
AAAGATTTTATCATAGAAGTCCTTCATTTCTTTGTTTAAGTTAATTCCTAGGTATTTTATTTTTGAGGGGCTATTACAAATGGAGTTACTTTCCTTATTTCAGCCACACTTTTCTCATTATTGGCATACAGAAAAGCCATTGATTTTGGGGGTTTAGTTTTATACCCTGCTACTTTGCCAAAGTTTTGAATCAGCGTGAGTAATTTGGGGGTGGAGTCTATGGGATTCTTTAAATACAAGATCATGTCATCTGCAAAGAGGGAGAGTTTTATTTCTTCTTTCCCTATTTGGATCCCCTTTTTGTTTGCATTTTGTCTTATTGCTGTAGGTAGGCATTCTAATACTAAATTGAAGAGAAGTGGAGAGAGTGGGCATCCTTGTCTTGTTCCTGAGTTAAGAGGAAATGGCTTTAGTTTTTCACCATTAAGTATAATGCTTGCTGAGGTTTGTCATAGTCAGCCTTTATTGTATTGAGGAATGTTCCATGGATTCCTCATTTTTCCAAAACCTTCATCATAAAGGGGTGTTGGATCTTGTCGAATGCTTTTTCTGCATCTATTGAGATCACCATTTGGTTCTTATCCTTGCTCCTGTTGATGTGATGAATAATATTAATTGATTTGCGTATGTTGAACCAAATTTGCATCCCTGAAATGAATCCTGTTTGATCATGCTGTATGATTTTTTGGATGAGTTGTTGAAGTCGATTGGCCAAAATTTTGTTGAGAAATTTTGCATCAATGTTCATCAAAGAAATGAGTCTACAGTTCTCTTTCTTTGATGAGTCCCTGCCTGGTTTTGGGATGAGGGTTATGATGGCTTAATAGAATGTGTTTGGTAATGAATTTTCTCTTTCAATTTCCTTGAAGATTTGGAGGAATATTGGTGTGAGCTCTGCTTTAAATGTCTTGTAGAATTCTGCTTTAAAACCATCTGTTCCTGGACTTTTCTTAGCTGGCAGGTCTCTTATTGCTGTTTCTATTTCAAGCTTGATATGGGCCTGTTAAGATAGTTTAACTCATCTTGGTTTAGTTTTGGCATGTCAATATTTGCTAGGAAAAGGTTCATTTCTGTCAAGTTCTCAAAATTATTAGCATGAAGTTTTGAGAAGTATTTCCTTATCATGTTCTGACTCTTGGTTTTTTCCGTGGTGAGGTTTCCATTCTCATCTCTGAGTTTATTTATTTGGGTGTGTTCTCTTCTTTTTCTGATAAGATTTGCTAAGGGTCTGTGGAGAGGTGTGGGAGACTCGACCAAAGACGGCCACAAAAGCAACATTGTAGCTAAAATGGCGGGGCTGTGTGGTGCGGCTGCAACCTAAGATAGCGCGGGCTCCCGCCTTCCGTCTTCCCGGTGACGAGTGCTCTCTGTAAAAAACAACTCCTTATATAGGTATGACTTGGCTCCTAGTTTGCTTCCGTGTTTGCAGCCCTATCGGTATATGCCATGTGGCGCTTCGGGACTGGCCATCCAGGAGGCTTATAACTGGAGCGCGGGGGCGGAGGAAAGAAGAAGCAGGAAGAACCAGGAATAAGCAGGCAGGAGAGAAGTGGGAGAGAAGCTTGTTACAAGGTTCCTAAATAAACCGCATTGAGAAGAATCCCGGGTCGCGTCTTCCTTGCTGGTCGAGGTGGTCGCGAAAGCTGGCGGCCCGCACGGGGATTCAGAACTCTCTGCGGTCAGGGTGGTGCACCGGTAAGTTCCCAGGAAAAGGGGGAATCCATGACAAGAGCCGGGGAAATTTCCCAGGTGAAGTGGGAATCCGCGATTAAAGCGGGAATAATACAGGGCTCTTCTCTGTAGATAAAAGAGAGAGCGGAAACCTGAGAAGAAATAAAATACAGGCCTAAAGTGAAAGTAACAAAAAATAAAACTTTTAGAACTAAGAAGGGCGCCACAACGTCACATCCAATTTTTCTGGCCCTGGAAGAGCTGCTACGCTCAAAAGGACTAAAGTTAAAAAAGGATACTTTACAGAGGTTCTTTGAGGAATGCAACATTGTAGCTCCTTGGTTCATAGTCTGTGGGAGCCTTACAATAGCCTCCTGGGACAAATTAGGGAGGGATTTGGACTTTGCCTATGAACAGGGCACATTAAAGGCAGGAGTCCGCCCCATTTGGAAATTGATTAGTGGCTGCCTGGAGAATCAGAACTGCTGTGAGATTATAGAAAATGGACAGTCAGCACTGGAGCAGTTACAGGAGGAGAGGTCAGAGGAGGCGATCAGTGAAAAGGGAGACAGTGAACAAGACAAAAAGGGGCATCTATACCCAGATCTGTCCTAGCTAAAATCGGAAAGAGGGAGTTGCAGCGAGTTAGAGGAGGAGGAAGTGAGAGCACTTATTCAACAGATGAAGAGGAGCGTATCAAACAAGGGGAACGTAAGCTAAGCCAACCTGCACTTAATGAGGCCATAGAAAGAACTTCCGGTCAGACCCCTTTAGCTCCTCCTTCATATCAACATGGAGCCAATGGGCACACGTTTTGCCCAGAAACTCGGCGAACTGCTCGAGCAGAACTCGCCTTCCCAGTTTTTCAAGACAATAATCAACAGAGATTCCATCAGCCTCTAGAATTTAAAGTAATTAAGTCCCTGGCTGAGTCTGTTCGGACATATGGGCTTACAGCCTCTTTTACCGTAGCTCAAGTGGAAGCTATAAAGAGATATTGCATGACCCCCTCTGATTGGGCAAGCCTAGCACGGGCATGTTTGAGTCCAGGCCAAGACTTGGATTGGAGGGCATTTATGCTGGAATTTTGTAATGAACAGGGAGCCATCAATCAAGCGAACGGACCTCAGGCTTGGGACAGAGACATGCTCTTAGGACAAGGTCGCTTTGCTAATGCTTAGATAGGATATCCCCCTGAAGTGTATCAACAGATAAATGATATTTGCATTAGGGTGTGGAAATCACTACCAAATAAGTGGGAAGTTAGTGGCAATCTCACCAAGATCCTGCAGGGGGCTACCGAGCCTTTTTCAGACTTTGTGGCCAGAATGGTGGAAGCAGCAGGCAGAATTTTTGGGGATCCTGACATGGCTATGCCTCTTATAAAACAATTAGTCTATGAGCAATGCACCAAAGAACGCAAAGCCGCCATTACCCCGTATAAAAATAGAGGGTTGGAGGCATAGATGAAAGTGTGCAGGGAGCTGGGAGGACCTCTAACTAATGCAGGCCTTGCTGCCGCAGTACTCCAGTATTCAAATAGGCGGGGGGGGGGGGAAACTCTGGAGTGACATCTGGAGTATGTTTTAAGTGTGGCAAGGCTGGTCATTTTAAGAGAGATTGCCCAGAGAGAAGAGGAACCGGAAGGGCTGGAGGAATTACAACGGGTAAATAGCCAGGGCTGTGCCCCAGATGTAAAAGGGGAAAGCATTGGGCCAGTGAATGTAGATCGGTCAAAGATGTTAATGGCCAGTTCTTGGGCCCCATCCTGCAGCCAAAAAACGGGCAGAGGGGCCCCCGTCCCCAGGGCCCGCAAATGTATGGGGCAATGGAGAGCCCAAACGAGGAAATTTCCCAAGAAGGATGGCCTACCCTGAGGCATCCCAAGAACCGCGGAGAGCTACTACAGGCTCGACGGGACTGGACCTCCGCGCCACCACCCGACTCGTACTAACCCCGCAAATGGGCGTTCAGTTAATAGAGTCAGATTTTCAAGGTCCTTTAGAACGAGGCACAGTGGGGTTACTACTTGGCCGGTCTTCCGTTACTCAGAGGGCTTAAAATTCACCCAGGAATTATTGACCTAGATTATACAGGTATAGTTAAAATCATGGTAGAAGCTCCAAAAGGTATTGTAGCAATTTCCCCTGGAGACAGAGTTGCCCAATTGTTACTCCTGCCTAGCCTACATGAAAAATTTCCTGCCATACAGTCTGAGAGAGGTAAAAAGGGTTTTGGCTCCTCCGGAATTGAGTCAGTGTACCTAGCCCTGGATTTAGATCATAGACCCACGCTTGAGCTGGAGATTGAAGGAAAAAGGATTATAGGACTGTTAGACACAGGGGCTGATTGTAGCATTATTGCCAAAAAGGATTGGCCAAAAGGGTGGCCATTACAGGCCTCAGGACAAACCCTGAAAGGGTTGGGCTATGCTAAAGCTCCTGACATAAGTGCAAGACCCCTCAACTGGAAGGATGGAGAAGGACACTCTGAAAACATCCAGCCTTATGTTTTAGAATTGCCTGTCTCCTTGTGGGGTCAAGATTTGCCTTAGTAATGAATATTCTCCTACCTCAAAGGAAATGATGTTACAAATGGGCTACTCCCCAGGGCAAGGACTGGGAAAAAACTTGCAAGGCTGGAAAAAAGCCTATTGATATCCACCAAAAACTTGATAGACATGGGCTGGGTTTTTCATAGGGGCCGCTTAGAATCAAGTTCCCATTACCTGGAAGACGGAGGAACTGGTATTGGTAGCTCAGTGGCCTCTATCCTCCGAAAAGCTTTTAGCCGCTCATAAACTGGTAGAAGAGCAAGTAGCCCTGGGCCATGTGAGACCCTCAGTTTCACCATGGACTACTCCAATATTTGTAATAAAAAAGAAGTCGGGTAAATGGCGATTACTTCATGATTTGCGTGCCATAAACGCACAAATGCAAATTATGGGCCCTGTACAAAGAGGGTTACCTTTGCTTTCTGCACTCCCTGCCCATTGGACTATTACAGTAATAGATATAAAGGATTGTTTCTTTTCTATCCCCTTGCATTCCGCTGATTGTGAGCGCTTTGCCTTTACTGTGCCCTCTTTTAACCATGAGGAACCTGACCAAAGATATGAGTGGGTCGTGCGGCCACAGGGTATGGCCAACAGCCCCACTATGTGTCAACTGTTTGTCGGCAGGGCTATAGCTCCTGTTAAAGAATGGCATCCTAAACTCAGGGTGGTCCATTATATGGATGACATTTTGATAGCTCACAAGGAAGAAGCTGGGTTACAAAAGGCCTATGCATAATTAGTTTTGGCCTTAAGAGAACAGGGTCTTTATCCAGCACCAGAAAAAATACAAACAGGCAGAGTGGTGGAGTACCAAGGAGCTAAGATACATCCCAGGTCGATCATGCCCCAAAAATTGACCCTGAGAAAAGATAACTTAAAGACTTTAAATGATTTTCAAAAATTGTTGGGGGATATTAATTGGATAAGGGGGTATTTGAAATTGCCAAATTATGAAATAAAACCCTTATTTGATATGTTAAAAGGAGATATAGATTTAAACTCCCCACGAGACCTGACTGAGAGCGCCCGATTTGCGTTCAAAAGGGTGGAGGAGGACTTAAGTGCCGCCTGTTTAAACAGGCTACAAGATGGCCAACCCTTTGATTTATGCATTCTTCCCACTGAGACCCAACCATCTGGGGTACTTTGGCAAGAGGGGCAGTTGATGTGGTTATATTCTCATGTTTCCCCCGGAAAGGCGCTGGAGTATTACCCTGAGGCGGTGGCGGGCTTAGCTCTGCAAGGAATTCAACAGAGTTTACAGTGTTTTGGAGTTTATCCGCATTCCATCATTGTTCCCTAGAATGCCGACCAAGTTCAGACTTTATGTGCCACTATTGATAATTGGTCCATTTTGAGATGCATGTTTCCAGGAGATATTGATAATCATTTGCCCAAAGACCCCCTATTGAGATTTGTAAAGGAACATCCAGTGATTTTTCCAAAGGTAACTGCCCAAAAGCCTATTGGAGGGGCTATAAATATTTTTACGGATGGTTCCAAAACGGGATGCGGGGTATACGTCGCAGGTAACCAAGACCCCGTGCAGCATCAATTTGTCCCTGGTAACCCACAGATTGTTGAGTTGATGATTGTAATTGAAGTATTTAAAGCTTTCCCCTGTCCCTTTAATTTAATATCAGATTCAGCCTATGTAATAAATGCTTTAAAGATATTAGAACCGGTTGGTACAATAAAGGCTACCAGTTCTGTTCTAGCTCCTTTTACCTTGCTACAATGCCTTATATGGCAACGCAAGGATCCCTTTTTTCCAATGCATATTCGAGCACATACGGGTCTCCCAGGACCACTGACAAAGGGTAATGCCCTAGCTGATGCACACACTCGTGCTGAGTGGGTGCTCCATGCTTCTTCTGTTGACTTAGCAAAAAATTTTCATGCCAAATTTCATGTAAACGCCAGGACTTTACAAAGCCGCTTTTCCCTTTCTAGAGCGGATGCACATCAAGTGGTAAAGGAGTGTCGCCGATGTATTATTTACCATAAGCCCCCTGAGTTTGGAGTTAATCCACGTGGTTTAAGACCCTTACAAGTATGGCAAATGGATGTAACTCATGTACCAGAATTTGGCCGCTTAAAATATCTACATGTTTCTGTTGACACCTTTTCGGGTGTTATACTTGCCACCCGTGTCAGGGGAAAAGGCTACTGATGTAATATCTCACTGCCTGGAAGCGTGGGCGGCCTGGGGAATGCCAAAACAGCTAAAATCTGATAATGGTCCGGCCTATACTGGGCAGCGCTTTGTTTCCTTTTGCACTCAAATGGGTGTTACCCTGGTGCATGGACTGCCCTATAACCCTCAAGGACAAGGAATTGTGGAAAGAGCTCATTGTACTATCAAGGAAATGTTAATAAAACAAAAAGGGGGAGCTGGACCCCTGATGGCTACAGCAAGACAAAGAATAGCCATGACACTTTTCAACCTAAATTTTTTGAATTTGGATAACGCTGGTCGCTCAGCGGCGGATAAGCATAACTGTTCCACTCCTTTGGCCTTAGGATCGGCTTTCTGGAAGGATGTGCTAACGGGCCTCTGGAACGGGCCTGACCCCGTGCTGGTATGGGCACGAGGATCTGTTTGTGTTTTTCCCCAGAATCGCTCGGATCCAGTGTGTGTGCCTGAACGACTTGTACGGCGAGTCCAAGATGAACAGAACCCGAAAGAAACAAAGGATTGCGTTGCTGATCATACAGCTCCTGATGATCCAACAGGGGCAGACGGTAGAGAGATGGGGGATACTGTCTGCATTCCCGAGGCCCATGCCCGTGAGACATGATGCCTCCCTTTTCCCTAGATTTTTTCACTACAAATAAAACTCTTAACCTTCCCTTTTACCCAGAGGATAAACAAATAGCAGGGATAGGTGAGGCTAGAAAAATTAGCTTGATGGGTTAGCTATGCTTTTACTTAAGTGATGTGACCCTTAATGGTAGTTTCATGGCCTTGACTGGTTCCCCGGCCGCTTATTTTAGATATTGGCATGATAATCCAGGATCAACTGAGGTTTGGGCAAATGCTACTGGATTTGTCGGTACTGTCTTAGACAGACATTATGAAAGCTTAAAGCTAAGTACTGACCCGTGGATTGTAAAACAACCTAAATGGGCCCCTTTTTGCCCGCCTGATCGTATGGGGGAGGCTTGGCCTTGGACAGGTTGCCAATCATGACGCGCTGTTTGGGCTGATGAGTCTGAGCGTTTTTCATTCTCCCCTAGTGTTTTGTCCAATGCTAGTGTACAATTCTGGGCTGGAATTAATCCCTTTAATAATTGGCTGTTATGTGGTCTTAATGGAAGTTGCTTACAGGCCAAACCTATGGTTATGCTGCAAGGAGGTCACTTTTTTATAGCAAACATGACTTGCAATTTGGCTAGTACTGCCCATACTATGGGTGCCAATTGCATTTTAGTAAGAATTATAAGGTATTTAGCTATCAGCCTACACCCATGTGTGTGGTTTCCCCTTTTGTGTTTTTGGTAATTAACAACACCTCTGTATGCTCAGATGATGTGTGTGCTTGTACTAATGCAACCTGCTATTATGCTACCTGCTGGAGTTCTCAGTATCCGTTAGCTATAGTTACACGCATGGCGCATTGGGTGCCTGTGCCAGTAGATGCTTTTCAAGCTGTAACCTTGTTTAGGCATAAGAGAGATTTTGGCATCACTGCGGCCATTGTAACTGCTATAGCTGTGGCTGCTGAGGGTGCGACGGCTGCCGCTGTCGCCATGTCACATACTGTGCAGACGGCTCAGACTTTAAATAACTTGTTGGCTACTACAGCCAGAGCTCTGGATTTACAACAAGCGACCAATGAACAATTAAAAGAAGGACTGATGCTGCTAAATCAAAGGGTTGACCTTGTGCAGGAACAGGTTGATATCCTATGGCAGTTGGCTCAGCTGGGATGTGTTCAAAAATATGAAGGGCTTTGTATTACTGCTATTCAGTATTATAACTATACCCAAGCAGCAAATTTGTCTAAACAACTGTCAAGTTATCTTTTAGGCAACTGGACAGGGGAATTCGACCAATTGATGTTGCAGCTACGAGTGGCCATTGTCGCGATAAACTCTACCCGGATGGATGATGCCGTGTTACAAGATGTTTCCTCCTGGATTTTGACAGCTGTGGATCATTTGAAGGAGTAGGGCGGGAATGGGCTCCCTTATTGGTATCCTGGCATTGGTGATCTTGTTGTGCCTGTGGTGCATATACCGGATTAGGAGCTCGCAGAGCAGAAGTATGGATACGGTGGTCCAGGACTTCACTGCCATTGAGGCTTGACAGTCCCCCTACGCGTGGCTTGCCACGTTAAAGGAATAGCACAGGGTGCGAGGCAAAAGCACTGCACTTGGGAATCACTCCCTGGCGTGAGCCCAAAAAGAGCATGTTGGGTTGCAAGTGGGTTGATGCCCAAGATCCCACCTCTGCAAAAAAGGCATCTGACGGGCCTGGTCATCACTGGGGAAGGCGCCCCTTAGGCGAAGACCAGTGCAAGGTCCTCTCATCAATGTTTTAGACAGAGGCCCAACCTCTACTCTTACCTGTTGCTTAATAAAACAAAAAAGGGGGAGCTGTGGAGAGCTGCGGGAGCCGCGACCAAAGAGGGCCGCAAAAGCAACATTGTAGCTAAAATGGCGGGGCCGTGTGGTGCGGCTGCGACCTAAGATGGCTCTGGCTCCCGCCTTCCGTCTTCCAGGTGACGAGTGCTCTCTGTAAAAAACAACTCCTTATGTGGCTATGACTTGGCTCCTAGTTTGCTTCCATGTTTGCAGCCCTATCGGTATATGCCATGTGGCGCTTCGGGATTAGCCATCCAGGAGGCTTATAACTGGAGCGCGGGGGCTGAGGAAAGAAGAAGCAGGAAGAACCAGGAATAAGCAGGCAGGAGAGAAGTGGGAGAGAAGCTTGTTACAAGGTTCCTGAATAAACCACATTGAGAAGAATCCCGGGTCGCGACTTCCTTGCTGGTTGAGGTGGTCACGACAAGGGTCTGTCAATTTTGTTAATTTTTTTGAAGAATCAAACCTTTGTTTTGTTGATTCTTTCTATAGTTTTTTTTTGGATTCTAATTCATTTAATTCTGATTTAATTTTAATTATTTCTTCCTGTCTACTGGATTGGGGTTTATCTTGCTGCTCTTTTTCAAGGAGGTTCAGATGTCTCATTAAATTGTTGCTTTCAGATCTCTCCAATTTGTTGATGTAAGAGCTCAGAGCTATAAAGTTATCTCTTTGTACTGCCTTTGCTGTGTCCCAGAAGAGCTGGTAATTTGTGTGCTAATTTTTGTTGAATAGCATGAACATTTGAATTTCCTTTCTAATGTCTTCCATGACCCACTCGTGTTTCAGCAGTGTGTTGTTCAGCCTCCATGTGTTACCGTAATTTCTTTGGTGGCTTTTGATGATTAGTTCTAATTTTATTCCCTTGTGGTCAGAGAGAATACAAGGCATAACTGCAATGTTTCTGAAATTGAACAAGTTTCCTTTGTGGCCTAAAATGTGGTCTATTTTAGGAAATGTTCCATGTGCTGCTGAGAAAAACGTGTATTTTGATGCTGCTGGGTGAAATATTCAGTAGATGTCTGTTAAATCTAGTTGATCTATGCAGCTGTTTAGATCTGCAGTTTCTCTGTTGATTTTTTCCGAGTTGATCTATCTAGTGGGGAGAGTGGTGTGTTAAAATCCCCAACAATTAATGTCTTTGGATTTATGTGGGATTTGAGGGAAGGTAGTGTTTCGTGGATAAATTTGGGTGCTCCATTGTTTGGAGAATTGATATTTAGAATTGTAATATCCTCCTGAAGGACAGATCCCTTAATTAGTATTTAGTGACTTTCTTTATCTCTTCTCATGAATTATAATTTGAAGTCTATTTTTTCTGATATTAGGATTGCAACTCCCGCCTGTTTATGGGGGCGGTTTGCTTGGTAGATTTTGCTCCAGCCTTTGACATTGAAAATGTGTTTGTTTTTAGGGGCAAAATGTGACTCCTGAAGGCAGCAGATAGAAGGATCTTGTTTTTTAATCCAACTAGACAGTGTATGTGGCTTAATTGGATAGTTAAGTCCGTTAATGTTAAGAGATAGGGATGAGAGGTATTTTGGAGTTCTTGCCATGTTATCCACCTTCTTAAGGGTTATGAAAATTGGGTTCTTCCTATGATTCTTGGATTCTCAGTTTGGGTGCAGTTTCTTGGCCTTTATTGTGGTCTTGTTGGATTTCTATGTGTAGGACATCTTTAAGAATTTTTTTTTTGGGCTGGTTCGGTGGAGATGTATTGTTTCAATTTTTCTTTGCTATGGAAGGTTTTTGTTTGGCCTTCAGTTATGAAGGAGAGTTTAGCTGGGTACACGATTCTTGGTTGATAGTTGTTTGTTTTTAGGGCTTGGCATACATCATTCAAGACTCTTCTTGCTTTGATTGTCTCTGCTGAGAAATCTGAGGTGATTCTAATTGTTTTCCCTTTATAGGTGATTAATCTTTTCTCCTTCACAGTTTTAAGGATCTTTGGCTTGTTCTGAGTTGATCCTGTGTGGATTATATTGTGATGGTGGGATATCCTATTCTGGTCTGGTCTATTTAGAGTTCTAAAAGTTTCTTGTATCTGAATAGGCCTATCTTTTTGCATGTTTGGGAAGTTCTCTGCTAGGATCCTGTTAAACAAATTTCCTAGACCATTAACTTCTGTTTCTAGGTGCTCCTCTACACCCATTATCCATAGATTAGGCCTTTTGATATTGTCTTCCAAGTGTTGGATAGATCTATCATATTTCTTGGACTTTTCTTGGATGGTTGTATGTTCTTTCTCTATAATATCTAGGCTATCTTTAATCCCCGAGATTCAATCTTCTGCATGGTCTAACCTGCTGTCAAGACTTTCTACTCTGTTTTTTATTTCTTTTCCTTGTAATTGGTCGGCTTTGATGGCTTCAAATTCTTTGTTGAAGCTTTGTTTTAGATCTTGTATGGACTTCTCTACTTCCTTAACTTGGTGTCCAATGTTTATTCTCAAATCACTTAGTTGATTGGTTATGGTTTCCTTGGACTCCCATTCCTTCTGTTGGGTTCCATTCAGCATTCCCTTTGTGGTCTCCCTAACTTCCTTCAGCTCTTTGTTAATGGATCTCATGAATGCCTTTATTGATCTTTGTGTATTCTCATCCTGCTCTCTCAATTCCTGTATATCTGTTTGCTTAGCTTCCTCCTGTTCCTGCCATTCTTGTAGTTCTCTTTGAGTGTTCTCAGCCCGTTCATGCCATTCCTGCATTTCTCTTTGATTATTCTCAAGCTGCTCACGTTGCTCACCTTTTCTCTTGCCTTTCTCTTTGAGTATTCTCAAGCTACTCACCAACAAAGCTCGGCGTAGGTGCTAGCTCCAACTCAGGCATTGGAATAAAACTAGAATCATTTTGTAGGTCACAAGAACTTAAGGGCATGACCTGCCAGACTCAGCTCCACCCAGGGAAAAGTCACCCAGTTCGGGTGCCAACCCTAGGAGTGGCTTTGTTCACCGAGTAATCAGAGCCAGAAGCTACCCTTCCCTTTAGCAGCCTCGACATCAGTAAACAGAAACCCTGAGAGTGGCTCCAGCCTGGGCTCTGTGAGTTTCTCACAAACTAGGCCCCGGGAAAAGCTACTTTTTGCTGAATGGCCTCAACTCTACTCAGAACCTAGCCTCATCACAGCTTCTCCAAACTTGGGGAAAGAGCCATCTCCCTCTTTTGTGATACTCAAAGCACACCCCCCTCCCATTGAACTAACTTGGGAGGAGGATCGTAAAATCCTGGGTAAAGCAGAGCATTTTTCTGCCTGTTCGAACAAACTAACAAAAGAAACCAACCAAGCCACAGGACCACAAGCAGACCAGAGACTCCAACCAGCGTCTGATGACAGATACAGGGGAGATACAGGATTTTCCCCAACCCTCCCAAAAAAATCAAACAACTTTTTTTTCCTCTTCTTTTTTTTATACCTTTTACAAAAAAGGACTCTCTATGAGCGTGAGAGGGAGAGAGGAGGCGACCCAAAGGTTTATACAGGAATATCATGAGCCTCAGGAAGCTATTCTTCTCTTTTTTGACTCTCACAAGTTTATATCTTCAAATCTTTTCTTCACGTCAAATAATTCTCTCTGTTTTCTCCAATGTGCTCTTCTATGTGCTTTTAACCTCTTGGTTGGTTTTGACTACCACATCATGGAGATTCAGTCATTTATAAGCCTGTGTTTTGAGATAGAAGTGCTTGAATTTTCCTTTGCCACATTTCTTCTTAAGTGCAGAGGGCTGCTTTTTAAATTGAACATAGTTGGAATTCAGAGCCCCAAGCTCCTTTGCATGTTACTCCAGAGATATGAACACATTTTCCTGGTGTTTTATGTGATTACATAACCTGTCGTTTTCTGTCTTTCTCCTCCTTGGACATTCCTTTTCCCAATATCCATTTTGCTTTCAATAAACACACTGATCTAGTCCTAGAGGTTCCCTACTGCCATTTGCAAATGAATTGTACAGTATTTGCCAAGGGTCTCTTGATCTCTATTCTGATGCTCCTATCAAAACTCTACCCCCTTTCTTAGAGTCTTTTTTATCCAGGGTATCTCTGCTATCAAACACCTACTGGGCAACCACTTCCAACTTAGAATACACCTTTCCCTCAAAATCTTCTAACTTTTGAAGCTTTTTTTCTAATATCTGGGGCTGACTGGGTAACAAAGGCCATATTTAGGGCTCTTTGATTCTCCAGAGCATCAAGGTCTATAGGTCTATATGTCCTATAGGCTTCTGGGAGAAATTCCAGAAAAGCATTATTGTACTCACTGGGGAACTGTACCATCTCACTCATCTTAGATTGATGACTTGGCTTCTAGCCACTGAGGTATACCTGCTAATCAAACCTAGCAATAATAGGTAAGCACTTCCATACCTCGATCAATGTTAGTCTCAGCTTGGGTAAGTCTGTGGAAAGACTTGCTCTAAATGATCTGGTTAATAGTGGGTCTACTGTCTGGTCCAAAGACTACTTTTAAGTCACAGAGCAGGATTCACTCCCTTTTCTACCAGGTGAAAAGCACCTGTAAATTTGCTGACACTCATTCCGGATGTGCTTCTGTGTGAAAATTACTGTGTCTAATGAAATAATGAGCCCCTGTTTTTATTCTGAAAAGGATGGAGTTTGCTGTTTCCAGTTATACAGGTCACTAGTTGTAAAGGGAATATATATTAAAAAGGGGGCCTGCCCCCCATCTCCTTCATGTTCCTGTCTCAAGGTTAATATTGGTAACATACCACATTGTATCACCTCAGGCTGTTAAATGTAGCCACTTTTGTTATGGGAGGACTTAACATTACAGTTGCTGATGGCAAAGAATAGGAGAGAGAATACACCAATGCATCTTTCTCTGAGGGACTCTATAAGCCTTGGGGAGAATATTTTTTGGATATAGGAACTTTAGGCCTTGTTCTCCCATCCTGAGAAAAAGAGTAAACAGAGGGGAATACAGGACACAGATAGAACTATCAGCATACATAAACAGACCAATAGCCACAGACACTTAACTTACATGTCCCATAACTCTCAATGTTGACCTCTACAGGAGGTCCCAGATGACAGAGAGAATGTCCCAGATTGCCTCTTGAGGAGGCCACAGATGACCTCTGGAGAATGTCACATATGTCCTCCCTAGGAGGCCCTAGATAATCTCTCATGGAGGTTACAAATGGCTCCCCAAGGAAGTGTCAAATGACCTCCAAAGGAGGTCCCAGATGTCTCTCAATAAGGATGAGATTACGTCTTGAATAGCTCCCAGATGGCCACTCAAAGAGGCCATATATGAACTCCAGAGGAGGATCCAGATAACTCTCTTGAGAAAGTCACAGATGACCTCCAGAGAAGGTCCTATATGGCTTCTCAAGGAAGTCCTAGATGATGTCTGAAGATGGTCATACATTTCTCATCAAGGTAACCCAAGCTGACCTCCCAAAGAAGTTCCAGATGACCTAAAGAGGTCGTGCTAGATTGCTTCTTATGGAACCCCAAAGACTACTTTTGAAGAGGTCTCAGGTGGCCTCCTGAGGAAGCCCAGATGACGTCTGGAGAAAGTCCAATATGGCCCCTGGAGAAGGCCGTAGATGACCTCGAGGGTAGGTTTCATTTGGCTTCTCAAGGAAGTCGCAGATGTACGCTTGATGAGGTTCCAGATGGCTTCCCAAGGAAGCCCTACATGACCTCTCAAGGAATTCCCAGAAACCACAAATGACCTCCAGAGGGGGTCCCCAAAACATGCTGGCAAGCTTTCCCAGATGCACCCTTAGAGGAACCTAAATGACTTTGGTCAATGTTGGTCCTCCAGAGACAAACACTCGAGGTAGACTCTTAACCCTGAGGGTTGATACTTTCACCTAGGGGATTTTTTCCTGGGGCCAAGGCCTGATGCTATCTGTGGAGCACATGGGCAGCAAAGATGGCGCTGAGAGGGGGTTGAGTGAGCAGAGCCTAATTTACTGTAGAGCACATGGACAGCAAAGATGGCGCTGGGAGGGAGTAGAGTGGGCAGAGCCCAATTGATCTTCTGATCAGTGCCTAACCAGCCCCGGAAGGCTTAGGTGCATGATAGGGTGTGACCTTGACAGTGATTGGTTCCTCTTCCTCCCTTGCCTTGCCACCTGCCCTTTTTGGCTTTAAAAAAGGCAGCTCTCTGTAATAAACGAGTTTTCTACCTGCTGGATTTGGCTCCCCGCTGTATCTGATTGTCTCCTGGGCTGAGGGATGCTGGGGAACAGGCGAGCGCTGCACTTACCTTTCCTCGGACCCCGTCCATCTTTCATGGGATGGACAAATACCCAACATCTGGCACCCAACGTGGGGCTCGAAAGAAAAAGATACCTGCCAAGGCTAAGTGGTCTCTTGGGGTAAGTGAAACCCTAAATATGGGTAATGCTATATCACAGAAGAAGGAGGAGGAGGCAACATTAGGCCTAGAAGGAGTACAGGAGGAGTTGGGAAGTGAGAAGGAAAAGGAATGTGTCAAATCCAATCGAGAATACACTGAAAAGTGCACAGTGGAAGTGAAAACAAGGGTAAAAATTACCCCCTCTGACCCAGCTGATACTGACAGTCCTAGGCCCCCTCCATATTCCCCCGATTGGAGGGGAGATAAGGTGCATTACGAGACCTGTGAGAGGGACTTGCAAGACCCAGACCCCTACCAACATTTCATGGAGAGGCCGAGGGCTGGGGAAGTAACCTACTCGGAGACCTCCTCTGGAAAGGAAGAGCCACTCAAGAACCCAGACTCTAGGCGACAGGATTCCCTTCCCCAAGCGTATCTGGTCAATCTGGCACCAGGAGCTAACAGGCCCTTGGAATGGTATCCATGGGAGGCTAAGGATCTTAAAGAGCTCCGCAAGGCGGTGGTGGAGGATGGCCCAAACTCTCCCTGGGCCCAGACCCTATTACAAGACATTGCCTATCACCCGTGTGTCCCTAAGGACTGAATGGATGTGGCCAAAGCCATTCTTACTAGTTCTCAGTTTATTAAATGTTGTGCTTTCTTTGAGGAGGAATGCAGAGTGCGAGTGGAGAGTAACCGGCAGGATAAACAAGAGATACCTATTACTGCCATGCTAGCAGGGACAGGGGAAGGTTACTCCACCGGCGTCCAACAGGCCACAATACCTAGCCTGTACCATGACCAGGTGCGGCAGGCAGGACTTGCCGAGTGGGACAAACTAGATCATGGACACACTGAGTCCCCCATGGCAGGTGTGAGACAAAAACTGGGTGAGCCTCTACCTGATTTCATAGACCGAGTCCAACAGAGTGTTCATCGCAAGCTGCCGGCAGGGAATCTGCAATATCACTTTGTAAAGCTGCTGCTCTGGGAAGCGATGAATTCAGACCACTTCACGGCGTGTGTGGGATTGAGAGAGAGTTCCCTGAGCAGATGGGTGGTGGCCTCACAGGATGTGGGAATGCAACAGCACCAGTCCCAAACCCTAGCTTTAGTTTTACAGGCTCAGGCATCCACAATGACCAAGGCTATTACTCAGGCACTGGTAGCCCAGGGTCAAGGAACCCCAAGACCATCGGGGAGAGGGACTTGTTTTAAATGCGAGCAGGATGGGCACTTTAGGAGGGACTGTACACAACAATCCCCCACCAACCGGCCCAGGGGAGCCAGACTTCCCCCTACGCCCTGCCCCAGGTGCAGGAAAGGATTCCATTGGAAAAAGGATTGTCGATCCAAGTTTGATTTAGATGAGAAGCCTTTTTACTAGGGGAGGGGTATCCTCCAGCCCCGTACACTCAAGGAGGAACCCCCTCTGCTGTGAGGCTCAGGCAGCCTCATGGCAGAGCAGCTCAGGTCCATTGGACCGTTCCCCCTGGTGGACGGACTCCGCCCTAAAATGAGTATTCTCATAGGTGGAAAGATGTTTCACTACTTAATTGACACTGGGGCAGACCAAACCACACTCAGGGAAGAGGAAGTGCCCTTGGACTGGAAGCTTGCACCTGGGCCCCCGATACGGGAGCAACTCCCAGTCCAAAGAGATGGTTGCCCTTAAGACACGGACTAGCCCAGATGGAGAAAAGGGAAAGATACGCCCTTTAGTGGTAGAGAACCTCACTGCCAATTTACTAGGGCAAGACATGCTAAGACAAATGGATGCCGTGTTCACTTCAGACCATCGAGCATCATATGATGATATCCTGGGTGGGGAAGAAGCACAAAGGCTTAAACAGGATCTAGAGGGAGTTAAGGAAAGGGATTTTTTTAACTTTCATAATTACAGAGAAGAACATAGGGGACCCGCTTGGGTGCACCCCCAATCCTAAAGGCCACTGCCCTCTGAGTACTTCCCATTAGGTGGAAGCTGGGAAGCCCAATCTGGGTGGAGCAGTGGCCACTGATCAAACCTAAACTTGAAGCCCTCCACCTTCTGGTGGAGGAACAGATAAACCTCAGCCCTTCTATAAGTCCTTGGAACACACCCGTATTTGTTATTCAAAAAGCCTCCGTGGCTTGGCATATGCTCCAAGACCTATGTAAGGTAAATGAAACAATGGAGCTAGTAGGAACGCCCCTAAGAGGCATGCCCTGGACTCCTGCTATACCTTCAGAATATACCTTGGTTGTGATTGATATTAAAGATTGTTTTTCTTCTATCCCTCTGCATCCAGATGACTGTGAGAAGTTTGCTTTCTCCATCCTTTCTCTTAATTTTTCCCAGCCTGATCGAAGTTTTGAATGGACGGTGCTGCCACAGAGAATGGCCAATAGCCCGGCCTTTTGCCAACAATACTTGGCCACACTTTTATGGCCTGTGCTGGGTTCAGATACCTCCCTTGCCTACGCCTACATGGATGATATAATTCTGGGGCACGGAGACCCAACCTGCCTGGAGGGCCTTCTGGCCTAGGTTCTCGCCATATTAAAAAAGAGGGGTTGTACCATAGCCCTTAATAAAATTCAAAAGGTAGCTCCTTTTTTGGGGGGGGTCTGGTCATGGATCTTGAACTCTGGGCCTGGGCGCTGTCCCTCAGCTCTTCAGCTCAAGGCGAGCGCTCTACCAGTTGAGCCACAGCTCCACTTCTGGCTTTTTGTTTTTGTTTTTGTTGTTTTTTTGCTTATTTGGTGCTGAGGAATGGAACCCAGGGCCTCAGGCATGCAAGGCAAGCGCTACCACTGAGCTACCTTCCCAGCCCCAAAGGTAGCTCCTTTTAAGGTGCTCGGGACCCACCTTACCTTGACTCAGGTCAGCCCCCTTAAGCCTATGCTGGATATTCCAGCCTCTCTGTCTTTAACCCAACTTCAGAGTCTTTTAGGAGAAATCAATTGGCTGTTGCCATGGGTTTCTGTCCCTAAAGATAGTCTTGTGCCCTTATTTGCCTGCTAAATGACAGGACACCACAGAAGTTATTACAATTACAATATAAGGAAATGCTGGCCATAATTATGGCCCTTCAGGATATTCAAAAACCTTTTAATTTGTATTCTGATAGCCAATAAAACAAAAAAGGGGGAGTTAGTCCCCATATACAGTTACAGATAGCTTTGTTTACCATTAACATTTTAAAATTTTTCAAAAGGGGCAACTGAATCCAGATTTCAGAAGCACTGGGGACAACTAAACCCTAAGCCCCAAGTGAAAGTCAGGTGGAAGGACCCCCTGACACAACAATGGAGAGGACCTGGGCAGGGGATTTGGATGCATTTCCCCCATAGGGGACTCCGCTCCCATTTGGATCTCTGCCAGGAACCTTAAGTTTTTACCCATCTCCTCTATACAAGAGGATGCCCAAGAATAAGCTAACCAACAAGGAAAGAAAAACGGCCATGGACGAGGCTTGTGTTTTAAAGACAAAAGCCAGAAAGACAACTACTAACCATCCCCAAGGGCAACCAGCCCTTGAGAAGCTCTTGTGTTCTCTAACAATTGCAGATGGCGATACCCCAGCTGTTGGCTGTCCTTACTCCCAATCCTGTCAATGGCCCTATGGAATCTGTATCAACCTCAACAGGTGACCTGGGCCGTGATCAACACTGGCAATGCAGAATTCGTCAATAGCACCACAAGAGAAGCTGTCCCTTCGACCTTGTGGCCTAACCTTCATTTTGATCACCACCCTATAGACTGTTTCATATTTTTGTAGGAGTCAATTCTTTTAATGTTACCTGCTATAATTGTTCTTTTACTAATTGCTTGTATAGCAGCATTGAATCCATACTTATTGTTAAACAACCACCTTTTGTTATGCTTCCAGTTTAGATCTTGTCCAACCCCACAGGCAAATAGCTGGATTAGAACAATCCCCACCTCTGGACTGTGAAGTGGCAAAGACTGCTATCCCATTCTTCACTAAGGTTAAAGGACTAGTGACATTTCCTGGCCTGGTAATGCTTTTGCTGATGGTTTATTTTCTATGCCTTCCTTGCATTATACATGCACTGCAAAACTCTTAAGAGCTTAGCCAGCCAGTTATCAAGCTCCAAATGAATGAATGTCCACCCCCCAAGAGGAATCACAGCCAGAGAGAGGTAAGAGGGGGTGTCAGTCTGACCAACCTAAGACAGGCCCTTCAGCTTCGCTCTGAAGAAGTTCCTGATGACAGATAGGGAAACCAAGGTGATCCACCCAACCTAAGACAGGCGGGTTCGCTTCTTTAAACTAAGACAGGGAGATGATGTTGGGAGCCATTGAGAGCTGACAGTAAAGCTCAAAGGTCATCTTGACCCCTGTGCTAGCTTAAAGCCACGTACAAGGAACTGGCTTACTTAAAAGACACCAGGTGCCCAGGATTTAATTGAACTGCTTCAGACATTTCTAACTCTGGTGGGACTGATGTTTATTACTGTGCTAGGTGCGGATGTGAGGTAACTGGGACAGGCTCTTGGATCATGCACAAGGGCCCTCCCTATCCTTGTCTGGCGAATCTCGACCCCCAGACTTGCCTGGAACCCCCTGTGTAGCCAATGCTATCCTTACCAATGTAATCATGTTAAAACAACTTTTACAGAGGAGGGAAAAGGATAAATAACTGGGAGGTGGGTCTGCCATTAAAACAAAAAAAAAGGGGGAATCTGTGGCCCATATGGGCAGCAAAGATGGCTCTGAGAGTGGGTTGAGTGGGCAGAGCCTAATTTACTGTAGAGCACATGGGCAGCAAAGATGGCGCTGGGAGAGAGTAGAGTGGGCAGAGCCCAATTGATTTTCCAATCAGTGCCTAACCAGCCCCGGAAGGCTCAGGTGCATGATAGGGTGTGTCCTTGACAGTGATTGGTTCCTCTTCCTCCCTTGCCTTGCCACCCACCCTTTTTGGCTTTAAACAGGGCTCCTCTCTGTTAATAAACGAGTTTCTACCTGCTGAATTTGGCTCCCCGCTGTGTCTGAGTGTCTCCTGGGCTGAGGGAGGCTGGGGAACCCGTGAGCTCCGCACTTACCTTTCTTCGGACCCCGTCCATCTTTCTTGGGACAGACGAAGACCCAACAGCTATCCAAATTGATTATCTTGATGGGGTTTCCGAAAATTAGGAACTCTGTAGTTCAAGAGAATCCATCGAGATACATTTACTATAATAAATGTTCTCCAAACCACCGACCCCCCAAATTATGATATCCAAAGCTCCAAACATCAAAGGGCAAGCCATTTTCCCCCTTCCCTTTGTCTCTCCTTGGCTACAGAACTATACATCCTTCCATGTCTTTCCATTTTTCCCTTCTACCAGTTCCTTCTTCTCTTCAGGCTTCTCCACTCGTCACAGGTCTGACCTGCTTAGCCTGGCTCGACAGTTGCCATTCTTCACCTCCTGCCCTCCCTCAACTTCCTCTCCTCCAATGTCTTTCCCCTTCTGCTATCACACCACTTCCTTCCTTCCAGGACTTTTCCCTTTTTCTCTTTTCTTTTAAGAAAATATAAAAATGCATGAAGATGAAATGGTATTATATAAGAAAAAAGTAAACATTCTATAATGCATAATAGAATAAATTCAGTAACATTGCAAGGCAACAAGGTAACCTATAAAAATCAGAAGAATTTTCTCATATAGTAAATGTCAACTCAGAAAATTAAATTAAGAAAAATATACCTAAAATATGATTTACTGCAACACAGAAAAAAATCTATTGAAGATACAAAGTCTAGATTCAGAAAACTGGAAGAAATTAATGAAATAATTGAAGAAGTAATAAATGAATAGAAATAAATATATCAATGTCTTAGAATAAATAGTATTAAAATGCTCATCTTTCCATAAAATGCCCTTCCTCCTCAAAGTAATCAACAGATTCAGTAAAATCCTTACTAAAAATCCGTTGTTATTTTTTACAGAAATAGAAATAAAATTAAAATTTTTGTAGGCTGTCATAAAGGTTTCCAAAATAAAACAAACTAGAGATCACATCATCGGGCTTCAAAATATTTTTTTTTAAATCTATAACATCCAAACTTACTGTTTTGGGCAGAAAGACTGACACAAAGACCAAAGTGACAGGACAAATAGCCAAAAGTTAAAGGTTTGGTGAATATCAACAGCTTTTCTTGTTTTCGTACAAAGATAACACACAGAAAAAGAGTATCTTTAATAAATGGTGTTGGGAAAAGTATATGTCCAGATCTACAAAATTTAATACATAATATAGCATACACAAACATTAGTACAATATGGGTTGAAATTCTTCACAGAGTACCTGAAATATAAAAATAGAGGAAGAAAAACAGTGAAAACACAAGGGAAATGATGCATATCAATAGTTTGGGGGAAAGATTATTGGGATATGATCTCAAAAACATAAACAACAAAAAACAAATAAACATACTTACATCAAACTAAAAATCTTATGTGCAGCAAAGAAATTCATCAATAGAATAGAAAATCAATTTATAGAGTATGGGATATAGTTGCCAACCATATGTCTCATAAAAGAATAATGGTCAAAATATAGACGGCATTCACAGAAATAAAATGAACTAAACCTGAAAAGGTTTTACTAGATATCTCTGATTGGAAAAAAAGCAGCCACTAGGTGTATGAAGTATAGTTATACTTCATAAAAATTTCAATTTTAGCATATATTTTATTAAAATGAAAATATGAAATATTTATTTCATTAAACAAATTGTTAAACTTGGGTGAATTTTATTATTATGTCAAATATAACTTACTAATCGTTTCTTAAAAATGATCACAATAATTCTCAGGCAGATTGCATATTAAAGAGAAAAGCTGCATTGATTCTAGCATATTGTAACATATCAGAGCCATAAGACAAGGCAAACTCAGCTAATCATACGGAGGAACCAGGACAGGCTGATGGTCAAATAACTACAACAACAACTACTACTACTAATAATAATAATAAAAAATAAAAGATGAAGTTAATGCAAGCAATCCTAGATACTCAGAAACTAAGATCTTTGTGGGCTGGGTTAGAAATGTGATTCTCAGATCTTTGCATCCTGAGTATTAAGGAATACTGACAGGAAATTCCTTGAGACTCATTTCCAATTAACTAGCAAAAATAAAGAAGTGGAGCTGTAACTCATGTAGTTGAACACCAGCATTTTATTCATTACCTAGAAGGAACTTTACTCATAAATGAATTTGGTGATTATAATCATTTTTTGAGCTGATGTAAATATCAGCTCAAACATCCTGAAGGATGTCCAGCTGAGAATGAAGAGTTTAAATAAAGTGTTTGAGTAAAATCAAAGTATGATATTGTAATCTGGATTGTCACAACATTGAGAAACCCCTATAAAATCTGTGATTTATTTTTCCTCAAAAGGATTTCACCATATTACATTTAAATATGTCATATTACTTCTTCAATCTTTGTTTCCTGTGTGAAGAGAATTTATTCCTTGAAAACAATCTTAGACTACATTATCCTTTCTCACTTTTTCTTAACATGTGCATTACTTTCTGTAGTTAAATTACCAAACAACCTCTGTTCCTGAGGGCTCACATGACATTTCCACAATCTAAGGCTAATCCATTTGACCTTTTATATGCTCTTCTTCACAGTGTATGTTCTGTAAATGTTTAATTTAATTCATTTTTTTTATTTTATTAACTTGTTTATTATTTTTTGTGAGCCGTAGGTCTTGACTCAAGGTTTGGGTAAAGTCTCTGAGTTTCTATTTGCTCAAGGCTAGCACTCTACCACTTGACACATAGTGCCACTTCTGTTTCATTTCTGTTTATGTGGTACTGAGGAATCAAACCAAGGGCTTCATGCATGCTAGGCAAGAACTTTACCACTGAGCCACCTTCCCAACTCCAAAATGTTAGTTTGAATTCTTCCTCTTTCCATATCTAGATTTATAGGATTCCTTTGTCTTCTTCCTTTCCTTCTGTGACTCTTCATAGGAAAATCTGAAACCTGAAATACACTTCCCATTTTTCGTGCCCACTTTAGAAAGTCAGTGGAGACTCATGAATCCTTCATTTCTCTGAGCTTTTCTATCTGTTGCAAGGTCATTCTTTTTCTAATCATGCATGCCCTGAAACCCAGAGGGCTCTTGTCCCTAGCTCACAGATGACATATTTTATTGTTGTGAAAAGTTAATCTATATGTTTATAGATGATGTATAATCCTAGAAAACTAGAATGTTTATGCTAGAGGAAAGTTAAATCATCTGTCCAATTGACTCATAAATGAAGGCGGTTACAATACATGTAACCTTGTCTTTCTTAAAGGAAGAGAGCTACTAAATAGCAATGCTGTTTTTAATTATCCTTCTAGACAATAGTCAAGTACAAAATAACAGGACCTCAGTGGCTTTCTACACCAGTCATTGATTTTATATTCATCCGCAAGTTGGGTACATTTTGATCTGCCTGACTGAGCTTCTCTGGCCTACACAGAACTCTGCATTTCGATTGGGTTTTTGTGCCTGTTGTACAGAAGCTAGATTCATAGAATAATGGTTTCTTGAGATATGTTGAGAACATGTCAGAACTGAAAATACAAAACACTGGTAAAAATTAGTAATACATTTTTAGACCTTGATGGAAATAGATACATTTTAAATCTACTCACATACTCCATTAGACAAAGCAGTCCACAGCAGTGAGGCAAAGGACATTGGCACCTACAGGTATAAAAGATGCCTACGACATAATCATAAGCAGTATGGAGAAAAAAGAAAGGATAAAGTACAAAAGGTAGTCTGTTCCAGAAATATCACAATGTTGTTACACAAAAAATGAAGACTCATTACACTCACTCTTTCAAAACAAGTTTGGTGAAATGAAATTTTGGTTTGTTATTTTTAAACTGAATAGTATGATTCTTTGGAAAAGATCTTAAGCTAAATCACACAGAAAGCATTAAAGATAATGGAGATACTATTGTGAATATCACAAATATGGAGGCAGTAGAACATGAGGTTGCCACGTGCCTTGGGGTTTTAAGTAATTAATATTAACACTAAGGAACATTTGGAAACACGTAGAAAAATCTTTGATAAATTTTGATAAAGTTTGAATCATATAGAGACCAATGGCATTGTGGGACATGGTCCCATGGGTAGAAGAGCTTCCTTAAATAATTATTAAATCAAACTGTTTAACATTGCTGTAAATTCAAAATTCTATATTATTCTTATGCGAAGGAAAAGGGAGAGAAAGGGGTCAGTCTATAAACCCCACGGTGTCTCTTGCCACAATTCTCTTTTCTATGGCATATAGTTCTAGTGAATGTAGATAGAATTCTTCTAGTCTTTAGTAACTGTAGAAAATGGAAAATAAATCCAAATAAACCACAAACATGGAACATAAACTCATCCTTAATGTTTTTGAAAGTGTTAAGGTGACTTTACGTTTGTGTTAAGTATAATGGAAGAAATCAGATAAATGTCAATAAATCTCTAATTTCACATTCATTTAGAAATCCTGTTTCCAGAGCTATTGTTGGGGTGCTTGAGTATGTGCTTTGAGTTCCAAGAGACTTCCACAGTCCTGTGTCCATCTCAATGTTTAAAAAGATCTTCAAATGTAACACCTAATGAAAATCATTTCATAAAAATACTACTTAATTAGACACCAATGGCTGGCAATTGTGATCCTAGCTACCCAGATGGCTGATATTTGAGGATCGTTGTTCAAAATTAGCCTGGGCCTGAAAGGCTGTGAGCCTCTGATCTCCCATTCATCACCAAAAAAGCTGGGAATAGAGCTGCACCTCAAGTTGTACAGTTCTCACCTTGAGCAAAAAGGAATCTCAGGCTCAGCACTCAGCCTTGACTAGCTCAGGATTAGCAAGTATACACACACACACACACACACACACACACACACACACACACACACACACAATTGTTTTGATCTATGATACATATATCAGTTGAATTAGGGAGTAAGAAAATGCAGAATAATTCTAATAGAGGTACTAAATAGTAATTGTAGGACTAATGACCTAATTACTTGCAGTGATTGAAAGCTTTGCTGTTGGAGACACTTATACTTAATTGCACAACATAATGAAAATGGTCTATTTACAGACAACCTGAAACAACTCTACTATTTGCTATCCTTTGTAAACATAATTTTACCATATCGAGTAGTAGGTCAAAAAAAGAAGACCATAGCAGTATGTATATTATGCACTATTATTTTTATTATGAAGGTGATTTCAGAGGTGTCACAATTATATGTCAGAGTACATTTCTTTTTGAACAATGTCACCCCTTCTCTCATTCCCTGGTTTTCCCTCCTGTTTCTACCTACAGGTTATATAGTTCAATTTCCACATAGAGTATAGTGACTACCACTGCTATGTATGCTTTTAATTTAATTTAATTTGATTTGATTTTAATTTATAATAGAAGTTTCAAGAGCCAACTAAGACATTAAGTAGCCAAGCACTGGTGGTTCACACCTGTAATCTTAGCTACTCAGGAAGCTGAGATTTAAGCATCATGGTTCAAAGCCATCCTTGGCAGAAAAGTCTGTGAGACTCTTATGCAATTAAATCACAGAAAAGCCAGAAGTGGCAAAATGGCTCAAATGCTAGCCTTGAAAAAATGGAGTTCAAAACAGCACCCAGGCCTAGAGTTTGAGCCTCAGGACCAATCTATACCCCCCAAACAACAACAACAATAACAACAGAAATTAAGGTAAGTATTTGAAATATTATTATTGTGTGAAAGTAGTGGTCCTCAGATGATGCTCTCCAGGAGGCAAAGACAATGCTCATTTGAATAATCACTCAGACAGTAGACTTATTCCAGGAACATTACCAACTCCCTTACTCAGAACTACAATTAGGTTCATAGCACCAGTTGAGCAAAGATAAAACAGTTGAACCTAACCTTGTTCCTTGTGTTGGCATCCATAGAATGCATGTTTGCACCATTGCAATTCAATTTAAAAGAAGGATCACCTTTCTCCTGGATAGATCTTCAAGTAATACATTTGGAAACACAAGTTTGGAGGAAAGAGATGATCTGTGCTCTGAAGGCTCATAATGGACAGCTGGAAAGGCAGGCGGAGATAATGATATTGGAACAGCAGGGAAAGCAGAACTGCCAAGCAACTTACAATAATGAACCTCTAAAAACGTGCCTTGGCTTTAAGGTGGTTTTTAATTAAAGAAAGAATGAGGAAGGGAGAAAATAGGAGACTACACTGGTTTAGAATTACATGTTTTCATTATTCAGCTAAAAAGATAGACATTGTATGGATGCCAGTTCACTTTCTATGGGAGAGTGAATACTGTTTGAAGGCATAGAAAATTTGGAAATAGTAACAGGAAGGTTTAAATATGAACAATTTTCTGTGATGATTATCCTTTTGGTATTTTGGCAACTGTTTTAGCTAGCATTTTAAATAAGATTGATGTTAATAATAGCTTTCCACTTCTGCTTGAAGTTGCCAATTACTAGAGTCATTGCACCTAAACTGAAAGAGAAATGATCTTCTATCAGAAACAAAATGATCTGTTCTCTCTGAGTGTGTGTGTGTGTGTGTGTGTGTGTGTGTGTGTGTGTGTGTGTGTGTGTGTGTGTGTGTGTGACTTCTGGGGTTTGAACTCAGGGATTCCACTCTTGCTTGCATTTTCCCCTCAACACTGGTCTCTACTACTTGAACGACAATGCTACTTTCTACATTTTACATGTTTATTGGACGCTTGCCTGTGACTGGCATTGAACTGCGATCCTCATATCTCTGCCTGCTAAGTAGATTGGAATAAAGGGATAGGCTAAAAGCACCTGGCTATATTTCCGTTTTGGAAAAAGGTGATAGTTTTTTTTTCTTTTAATTTCTGAAAACATATTTACTGGTGTTAGCTGAACACACAGAATTTGTAAGCAGATGGATACTTACTGAGTAGCAGCAGAGGTGGAATTCATTGAGTACATTGAACTATTATTTTAGAATCTATTCTATTAGGCCAGTGAACATTCCTCTAAGCACCTGGATAGAAAGCTGAAACTATTCTATGACTCCTTTGTCATCTGATTTTATGGTGAGAATTATGTATAAAATGATGCCAGGCACTTTCTTGTTTTTTACATCAGTATTAGTGACAATAGGATGCTTTAGTGATGGAGAAGGAAGGGTCATAATTCTTCCCTTCTATCCTTATACTTTCTCCATAACTCCAGCTCCACCCAGACATGCCTACCATGGTTCCTGCTCCCAAAAGTCAACAGTGAATCCTTTTGATAGTTCCTAATTACTCCATCTCTCCTTAATGGAAATAGCACTTGCTTCTAGCTCTTAAGCAGCTCACCTAGGAGAGGTGGTCACTGTTCATGTGGGCTTCTCAAAACAATAATAAGAAGAAAACCTTCCATTTATGGAATTCCTGCCATTCTAAAGAGTTATATTGTATTTTGTGCTTCCAATTACTCAGAAGTACTTCTGAGTAAGGTGGATTAAAGTTGTTTCTCCTGGACTCAAGTATCCAGTATCTAGTTGTGGGTGTTCTTCTGTATCAGGTGAGCTGGTTCTACTCAGCATTCCAGACCCTTGTGGGCTCTGTGAGATGCTGAGCTGTGAGTGGCAAAGACTGCTGGATCTGGGTCTTCACATATGCCTGTGCTCTCCAGGAGCTGCGTTTTCAAACTCAGAATTTCTAGTACCATCTATGATTTTAGAAGCCCTTCCCAATTCTGTTGAAACATAATCAAAATAAACAAAAGAATACTCTGTCCAGAGTTTATACAACCTGCATGCTTCAAAATATAAAATTAAGCTTATGTTAAAATCCTACATTTCTATATTAAATGAAGTAATCCAAGCCCAAAGAAACAGAGGTCGCATGGTTTCCATTATTTTCAATATCTAGTATATGTATGGGTCAAGCAGAAAAGGTCAGATAAGGTGATGTTAGGAAAATGAACCCTAAGATATGTATTCAAATGTTTTTTTTTTTCTTTCGTGCATCTGTTTCTAACGCATTTATAAGATTATTTCTTTGTTGCTTTTGTATGCCCCTCCCCCACAGTATAACCCTGCTTTCACTGTATTTGATGTCGGTATAACTTGTGGAGGGGAAGTGGAAAAACAAGTCGTTTAAATGAGGATACAGGTGGACCCGTTGCAACAATGAGAAGTACAAGTTGTCATGTCGAAAACGAACTTTACAACTTTGATGGGGGGGGGAGGGATTTGGTGGAGGAAAGGGGGGAGGCTGGAAAGGGATGGAAAGGGGAAACAAAGGAGGAGGCTACAATGCTTGATAAGAAATGTACTCATTATCTTGCCCATGTAATTGTAACCCCTCTGTACAGTACTTTCACAATAAAAAATAAATGAATAAAAATAAATAAAAAAATAAAAACAAAAACAAAGAAAATCCTACATTTCATGTGGTACTTTCTAGATGCTAGGTTGAAAAGAAACTATACCATTTGTGGGTGGAGACTGGCGGGAGGAGTGGGGGAGAGCAAAGAAAGAGGTGACTATACAAAAGAAATGTACTCATTACCTGGCTTATGAAATTGTAAACCTTTTGTTCCTCTCCTTTAGAATAACAACAACAATATTTTTTAACTAGGAAAAAAGTTACATGTTACATATGTTACATTACATTCCTAAACATTTTATATTTTTAAACTATATGCACTTTGATTCATAATTCATAAGAGAACTATATTTCAGAGTTTGCTGACTTTATGAAAGTCATTATTAGTTAGCCTATTATATATTCTTTCCTTTCCTAAGAAAGTTTCTAGCTATTAATAGCCCTCTAAGAGTTTCATAAAGCTTGGATTGATTAAAGAAATAAAAGTAAACCCTTACTTGAAAGGCAATTTCAAGTGGTTATGTTGTCATGAATTTAAAATTATATTTTTTTAAAATAACTTTTCTCAAGGGTAGTCAGTAACCTCTAATATGTAACCTATAAGGTTTAGGGAGGGAGAAAAATCTAATTTCCTTAGAAAGGATTTTCCCTTGTTGTGTGAGTTCTTAGAATTAAGATGTTAATGCATATTATTATAGTTGCATTTGTATTTCAATCAACAAACATTTCTTATAATCACAGTGGTGTTGCCAGCAGTACTATGTGATCTGGAAACTGAGAGGTCTTGTTGAATGGAATCAATACATTTTCTTAATGCTAATTGTTACCTGATTCCAGCAGTTTACAAATGCTATGGTTCATATATTAGTAATCAGAATACATGGATACACAAAGCTACTGAATATTATAAATGAAAATGAGATGTGCAAATCATAACATTCTATATACATACTCCACATATACACATATCTGTATATGTATATATGTATGCATACACATGTACATACACATATACACACATACATACGTATATATGCAGAGAGGAAAAAAATTATAATTGAATATGCATTTTGTGCAAATTTAATAATGCAAAGCATACATTGATTCCATATATACGTGTCACCTGGCAATTTCACAAATATTGGTAAATTTTAATTACTGTTGCAATTAGTAGTATCTTTGAAAATACTTATAATGAGCTGAAGTCATATGTTTTTCTTGTCACTGCAGAGTTTCAATGCACCTGCTAGATGTTGTCTTTAGTAATTACAAGGCTTTTTTTCTCTCTGCGGCATAAGTACTTATTAAGTTGCAGGGTTTATACAATATATCCAAGGTTAGATTGCATCATCTTGAAAACTGCCTTAGAATGTTTCTCATTTCACTTAAAAATAACCACCCACCAACCAAAAAAAAAAAGACTCCAGTCAAAGAAAGTCATATGGAAAGCAATATAAATGAACAAACAGAATTGTATTGAAGGGACAAGAACATTTAGTAAGATTTTACCTCTTTAGTTTGTGATTGCACAAATAACATTCAAGCTATTTCATACTGTGTCTTCCCATATCTCAAGCCCATCATAAAGGTTAATTATCCTCATGTGTAACGAAAGAACATGCTGCGGTATCAAAGCAAAGATTAAATAATATCTCTCTAAAATATCTTGTAATATATGAACTGATACAGCAGCTTAAAGGATTTCTTTTTTATTTTTTTCAAGACTGTAATGCTAACAGAGATATCAATTAGCTAACTACAGGCTACTACCCCTGGGAAAAGGAAATCACAGGAACTGCATTGTAGGAGAGTTCTAGTAACATTTTAAAAGCATAAAATGAAAACATAATGAAACATTTCTGGTGGTTCATGCCTGTAATTCTAGATACCGAGAAAGTAGAGGTATGAAAGGTATTAGTTCAAAGCCAGCTCAGGCAGAAGAGTCAGAGAGTCTCCCAACTAATTATTAAAAATCCAGAAGCAGAATTGTGGTACAAATGGCAGAGTGCCAAACTTGAGTAAAAATATAGTGAGCAAGAGCCAGAGCCCCTGAATTCAGGTTCCATACCAGCACCTAAAAGACAGGAAAAAAAGAAATCTTGTTCACTTTCCTTCAAAATTTTATTCCTGTGAAATGGAGAGAATACACTATTTTCCCAACAACTTGCTTTTTCACTACCTAGTCTCTGGGTGCTAATACACAATAGCAGTAAATGGATAGGGATTCATTTGTTAGACTAGGATCATGTTTAATTTTCCATATTAGTGATCCTTATATCTGGGGACTTCCTTTGCTCAATGTTTAGTTTCCTATAATACTCTGTATTTTCTGGATGTAGAAGTGCCCTCTGCTGTCACACTGAAAGAAGTGAAGATTAAAAAGAGCAGTAAAGCATGATAACATTTAAAATAATTGGAATCCTATCTTATGCTAGCACCGTCTGCACTTCTAACACCTCCAAGCATTCATAAAACAGAATTTGCTGTTGAAAATGTTATACAATGAGAACTTTTCCAGTAATAAACCTTAAGAGAAGAAATCCTGTCTTCTAATACAGTATTCATCTTCATGAAAGCTCATTTAAGAAGTCCAAATATCTTTCTACTATTTGGATACTCCCTCTCTAATAGACGGAGAAGATGATTCCTAATTACTGAAGAAAACTCTACACTCTTATTTTTGTCATTATGGGCTAGAAACTTCTGGAAGCCCATAGATAGTTCATGTTTTATTTTCTTGCTGATCTTAGTAAATTATTTTGTGGTCTTTCTTATAATAAGGTGCTTCTAGACCAGCCACAAGCATACATAGGGAATTTGTTCCTCCTAAAGGCAAAAATCAAGGCTCAGGTAGCCAAAGTATGCATCTGTTTTTTTAAAGCAAAGTTACACAATGCATGACTGATTACTACTACACAATAAAAATAAATTAGGAGTCATAATCTTGTTCAATATTGCATTAATTTATTGATTTTTCCCAATAGCAGATTGAAGTTTACTTTAATGTGAACATATTAGGAAAGCAAATGTATTAAGTGACCCCAAGATTGCCTTCAAAGTGCTTTTGAATTTTTTTGTTGCTTATGTATTATCTTAAATTATGTTTTATTATTCTTAAGTAGTTTAACGAAACAGTTATCATTCAGTTGATAAGATGATGCTTTATTCTTTTTGGTCCATTTCTAGATTTTCTTTTGTTTTCATTTTATGTTAAATCTGAAGCTGTCAGGTGCTGGTGGTTCCTTCCTGTAATCCTTGCTACTCAGGATGTTAAGCTCTGTGGATTGCAGTTCATAGCCAGTCTGGGCAGTTAAGTACATAAGACTATTATCTCCAATTAACAATCAGAAATAAATAACTGGAAATGGAGTTGGGCTCAAAGTGCTAGAACACTAGCCTTAATCAACAAAGCTCAGAGTGAGCACCAGGTTCCTAGTTCAAGCCCCATGAGCTATCTTCCCCCTGCAAATAAGAAATACCCACAAATTGATTTCTCCCTGTTTTGTTTTACCAAAAAAATCAATAATCCAATAACCTTAAACTCACAATGGTATTTTGAAAATACTCAGAGATTTGAGAAAATTTAAATTCTTTGTAACCTTTGAGAAAGCCAGTTGTATGATAGCTTTTATTTCAATTTCTTGATCATTACTTGATTATAATTTATCATTTTTGTAACTCAGAAATCAATTATTTAGCTTTTATAATAATCATCACATATCATTTAAAAACAAATTTTTAAAGAGAATATCTTAAAATGATAAAATATTATTTATTCTAATTTTTTACATCTTTAGCCTGATGAGTTATGTTTCAAGAAGTTATATGAGCTGGGCGCTGATGGCTCACACCTGTAATCCTAGCTACTCAGGAGGCTGAGAAGGGAGGATCGTGGTTCAAAGCCAGCCCGGGCAGGAAATTCTGTGAGGATACATTTCTTTTGTTTCTGAATCCCCTAGTCTAAGATACTTTGTTACATCTATTCAGGGTAAGATGCTGCACTTTTTCCATTTAAAGAATGTTTGTTTAACTTATTCTGGTTCATTCTCCCTGTATATTTTTCATACAGTTTAAGATTAAATTGTTTATAGGAAGAAGAAGAAGAAATATAATATACATCTCCCAATGCATTTATTCCTAATTAAAAATTTAGGTTGGAATTATCTTCACTGATATAAATGAAAACAGATTTCCTCACAAAGTGGCTTCAATGTCCAACAATGAAGGAAGGGACTTAATTAATTATTTTTCTGTTCTTTTCCTTTTCCTTTCTTTTTCTTTTCCTTCCTTTCATTTTTTTTATTTTCCTGCCTCACCTTTTCTCTTCCTTCCTCTCCTTTTCTTTCCTTCTTTCTTTCCTTTCCTTCTCTCTCTTCTCTTGCTCTCTCACTCTCTTCCACTTTCCCCCCCCCTCTGCCCCCATCTCTCTCTCTCTGTCCTCTTTCTACCCTACTCTCTAGTCCAAGACTGGGACTCTAAGTAGCTGATGCTTTCACTCTGAATAGAGCTCTACCAACTGATCTTTGCTCTTTCCTTCTGCTGAGATAGCAGATAATTAAATTATTACTTCTTCCTTCTTCCTACTTCAAATTTCAAACCTTAAATGCACCCTAGTTTTTGCCTATAAATTCGCTTTACCATTGGGCCTGTGATTTCTGGGCATCTGCAATCCTCTGGGCTTCTCATCTGCCTTTGGGAATCTGAAAATTGGCCTTGGAAAACTTTTATCTTGGTTTCTTTTATGAAAGGAGTACTGTAAGTGAATCTCTCTCTTATACTCCTCAAAAAATTACTGTACATTGCTAATGATTCATTTCTAGGTTTGTTGCTGTTTTCAGTTTCCCTTTTTTGTTTATTAAAAAACAAACTTCAATTTTCCTATTCTCACTTTTATATAAGAAATATATCTGCTATAAGCAGATAAATATTTTGAATAGATGTTGTACATCTCTGAGAAATGGTTTCAAATTCAGTACTGTTTTTACGTGTCCAAAAATTCTTTAAAATATACAGCAATGTTCAATAGACTATTTCTTTAGAAAAACAGATGTCAGTATATGTGTGAAGGCAGTCTAAGGAATCTCAGGGAATCCTGTTGATTAAAAGGGGATTGAGAGAGTGGGGAAAGAAAATGAAATGGAGAGAGATTTTCTGGGCAAAATACAATATATGCACATCTAAATTACCATAGTGAAATCCCTTAGTGGACTTAATATGCACTAGAGAAATAAAGAGAAAGAAAAGAGAGAGAATGACAGGAAAGTAAAACTAGTTCCAGTATGAGTTGAGGGATTACTCAGAGAGCAGAGAATTCCAAATAAAATTCCATAGTGATTCTAAATCAAGCACCAACATTTCTTTTGTTGAGCTGAAACCCCATTGTACAATTACTTGAAGATAATTCAGAAAAAAGTAAAAAGGAAAAGAATCAGCTTTCACACATGCAAAAATTGCCTAATATTCCATAGCTTTTATGTTTTTACTGTCAGAATGGTATTTACCAGGGACCTTGTGTTTTAACCAATCTAAGTCCATTTCAACTGAAAAAATCCAAAGAAATGAATATCCTATCTGACTGTTTGTATATACACATGTGTATTAGCTAGGGGGAAAAAAGCTCACATTTTATTGAAGAATACAATTTTTTATCTTCTTTACACTTTGATGGATATAAATTATTCTTCTTGTCTATGATCATGAGAAACATTCCAGCTCCCCACACTTTGACACCTTGCTCTTTGCAAACCTTTGTCCAATGTTTTTATTAACTCAATTTAATAGAACCTTTCCTCCATGCAAGGACAATACCACATGCAGGATCCACTGGGATTAAACTGTACTGATTCAATATGTCTGTTGGAACACATGAAAAGAGGAAGGGGGAAGGAGGGAGGGAGCAGCAGTTACACTAATCAGTCTTTTCCCTCTCACCAACAAGTACTGCAGTTGCTTAGGACAGTCAATCCAAGCCATTTGCAGAGAATTTCGGTGGTTGCTAAGGTAATATGTAGCTCGCTCAAAGCTTCTTAATAATATTAATCTAACTTTGATCATGTCAGAGGCTAGCAATCTTAAATTCAAAAATCTCTCTCCTCCTGACAGACATTCTTCATATTTTATAGATCTGATCAATATGTTATTAGTCAACAACCTGACGCTGGCTCATGAAGTAATCCTTTTCTGTCAACCCAGCAGTTTATAGTCTTCTGTAACCTCATTCCCTCATTGTAGATGTTACCTGGCTTAATCCAATTAAGATAAAATTAACTTTCCCCCCTCGTGGTACTCTCCTTCTATGTTAATTTAAATCTCCAAGGACAGCTACTCCAGGCAAATAATTTTATGCTTGACCTTTTATGTGCAAGATTAAAGTGGTATGGATATATGCATGGGAAGTCAGTGAGCTGTCTCTCCATTTTCATCCTTCTTTAACAGTGCTGGAAAAATTCCATGTGAACGCAGAGGATTACTAAATGACAGTGATATATTTATTTAGGTTGTGAAAAGAACTCCGTCACTTCAGCTTCGTATTTAGTATCTGTAGTGTCTTTGTCTTTTTTGAAAGGTAAATTAATAATAGGTGGTGGCAGCACTATCAGAGTTATTGTAGATATGGCACACCAAGGATGTTTTTAACAGTTTTCAATATGCAAAAGTAATCATCTATGCTCCTGCAACTCGTGTGGCATATGACATTACCTGCTAAGAAAAAGAAAAAGGTGGGAAATATTATTTAACTTTGCATAAGAGCATTAATAGACTGCCTGTAGTTCTGGGCAAATACAAAGATTCCACTTGGATAACAGAACAAGATTTCTTCGTAAACATCTAGCATACATTTCTTTGAGGTTCAGTTTTAAAGTCTAGTCATCTGCAGGCCAACATTTGAAAAGAATTTGTCTTTCAGGCAAAATGGTTTCTATTTCCTCTCCCTTCCTACCTAATCTCATCCAACTCCTCCACCCACCTGTCCACACATGCCTCCATACACCCCCTTAGATATCTAACTTAGGTATCTAACTTCTTTGAAGTCATTTAGGGGAGCTTATTCTTTCCTTTCCAAGTAATACCAAAGTCTGAAAAATTACATAAATGGCAAATCATTGCCACTGAATTGAAATGTAAAGAAATATATTGCCTCCTCATAGACTTGTAAGTGTAAAATTCTTTCCCTATATGAGAGGAATGAAATGTCTATTGGAACACAATTATCATTTTATTTCTGTAAACATTAACTCTATAGGCTTTTGGTTGTATTTCATTAAGTATTATAAGCAATGTTTATTTTTGTTTTTGTTTTTGTCCGTCAAGAGGCTTGAACTCTGGGCCTGGGTGCTATCCCTCAGTTTTTCAGCTCAAGGTGAGTGCTCTACCACTTGAGCCACAGCACCACTTCCAGTTTTCTGAGTGGTTTATGGGATATAAGAGTCTCACAGAGTTTACTGCCCAGGCTGGTTTTGAACTGCAATCCTCAGAGTTCAGCCTCCTGAGTAGCTAGGATGCAGGCATGAGCCACCAACGCCGGCAATAAGCAACATTTTTACATTGTAATAGAGAAAAGAAATAATGTTCAGCAAAAACCCAAGAACGCTATTATATTTCTGATTGACTGCCACATCACAATATATATTCTCTCTATGTTTCTACATGTTTTTTGTGTGTTTTGTTTTGGAGTTTTTATGTGTGTGTGTGTGTGTGTGTGTGTGTGTGTGTGTGTGTGCATGCACACACACACACACCGCAACAATCCTGGGGCTTGAACTCAAGGCCTCAAACTCTCACTTGACATTTATGCACATGGCTGGCTCACTAACATTTGAACTTCACCTCCACTTCTGACATTTGTGAGTTAATTGTGCCCATTCTGTCTTCAAACCTTGATCTCCAGATCTCAATCTCCAGAGTAGCTATGATTATAGATTTATGCTATAAGTTTATTGTGAAATCTTTTGATCAAAAGCAAACATTTGTATATCCTCCATCCAGAGCTCATTAACAAGACAAAGGACTCTGTGAAATCCCTGAAACTAATTTCAAGTTTCCTCCACTTAAAAATACATTATTGCTCCGTATTTTATCTCAATCAGTTATTTAATACTAAATATGATAAATATATTAAAATGAAGTCATATACATTGTTATCTTCAATAATCATTCTTATATTTCAACCTTTCTAAGACTCACTTTTCTCTGTCTTCTTTAGTATTTCTATTTAAAAAACGTATTGTCAGGGTGATGTATAAAGGGGTTACAGTTACATAAGTAAGATAGTGAGTACATTTCTTATTGAACTTTTAACCCCCTCCCTCATTTTTCTCCCACTTTTCTGCCCCTCTACTCACTCCCCCGGCCTTGTACTAATCATTTCCAACATATTTTCTTGGAGTATTGCCGTTGTATTATTTCCTTCCTTGTCCTTTGTCTTATGCAGTGCTTCCATCTAAATCTCAACATTTGACATCTTTCTTCAAAGACAGATTTGTTGTTAGACACCCTAATTAGGTGGTTTTTTTTTTCTTGGTCTATTTTTTTTTTTAGTATTTTATTTTATTTTATTTGAGAACATACTGTACAGAGGGGTTACAATTACATGGGCAGGATAATGCATACATTTCTTAACAAGCATTGCAGCCTCCTCCTTTGTTTACCCTTCACCTCCCTTCCCAGCCTCCCCCCTCCCCCCCACCCAATCATACCCCCCTCCCCCCCACCCCGACATTGTAAAGCTGGTTTTGACATGACATTTTGTACTTCTCATTGTTGCAACAGGTCCACCTGAATCCTTAAACGACTTGTTTGTCCCCATCTCCTCCACATGTTATACTGATATCAAATATAGTGAAAGCGGGGGTTACACTGTGGGGGAGGGACATACAAAGCAACAAAGAGATAATCTTATAAATGCGTTAGAAACACACGCATTAAAGAAACAAAAACATTAAAATACACATCTAAGTGTTCGTTTTCTTAACATCACATTATCTGATGGTCTATTAATTTTTTTCTAGGGTTATTTTGGCTTCCACTATGGTTATGATGCATTGAATATTAAGGCTGGGATCTGAAATATCTCCCCAACTCTCAGATGAAGCAGGTATTTCTTTCAATGAAGTAGTGTTTGATGATGAAAACGATAGGTGGCGGAATGATTGTGATGACTCTGACTCCATCTCTGGATATTTTTTCATTGATAGTTTCATAAGTTAATGGGATATTACAGTTGGGGATCGTAGAGCTGTATTAGAGAATTTTGGAGGTGATGGAGAATTTCAGAAGTGGTGGAGACTTTTCTAAGTGGTGAAGTTTTCAAGAGAGACCTAGTACTAGGGTTTGAACTCAGGGCTGTATTTTTTTGTAACGGTTAACACCCTACCACTTGAACCTTACCTTCACTTATGGTTTTATGCTGATTAGTTGAATAAACATCCCTTGGTTTTGTCTTACTGACTGGTTTCAAACCTCCATCCCCAGATGTCAGCCTCCTGAGTAGTGAGCCACCAGTGCCTAGCAACATTTTCATTTAAAGTAAAATTCAGCTGATGCACTAGTATTTCTAGTTTAAGATTTGTAGTGATATGTTCATTCAATGATCACAGATCACCTCCATTTTTTCACTCTGCTCAGACACTCTTAATTCATATCTGTTTCCATAACATGTAACTCACCTTTAGATAGAGACAATGTGATTATATACCTTCTAGAAGCTACCTGACTTACTTTCCTGAAATTAATTCTTTGTAAATTGAAAGGTGAAAGCTATTTCTTTTAATACCTGCATTGTTTTTCTCATTCTGTATATTATATTAGACACAAAACAG
This sequence comes from Dipodomys merriami, assembly GCF_024711535.1. Taxonomy (NCBI): domain Eukaryota; kingdom Metazoa; phylum Chordata; class Mammalia; order Rodentia; family Heteromyidae; genus Dipodomys; species Dipodomys merriami. Next base: position 105,509 of record NW_027202780.1, on the reverse strand, counting down.
TAGGCATTTTTTAAAAAAAATTCTGTGAAGGAACTAAGCACTAACTTTATTACGTTATTGATGTTAAATTTGTAATTAATCATTGTTGAACATCTCATTCATTGACTGCTTGTATGACCTCATACAGATATCAAGTTTTTGGAAAGCATGCCAGTATTCTGCTCGGTTACTTGGGTAGTGAGGTGTAACTGACTATGACTATCACAAGGTATTTTCATATGTTGGGCTCAGATGCATTCCACCATCTTTACCATTCTATGCTTTCAGAACGTGTCCTGGACTACAGCTATCCACCTGGCCTCCAGCTATCCACATGGTCCACCAGGCTAGTCTGCAGTGTCTACCGACACAGGTGTTTTTCTTAACATGCTTCTTGAGCATTTTCGGTAGAGTTGAGGAGTGATTGCATCCATTTCTCAGAGGTCTTATGAAAAATTAAATAGTTTGCACAAAATGGTGAAACATTATTGGAAAAACCAAGGTTTAATATTATTAACATATAACATTATTTTTATTAAAACATAAGCACCTGTCTATTACACTATTAAGTTTAAAAAGAAGATAAAAAGAGCATAAATAATCTGGTATCAAAAACTATGTATACTTTTTAGGAAAAAGGATATTCTATTTATTTCAACTGTGAGGTATCTCAAATAGCTTCTAGAATCCTTTGAAGTTTTTGGAAAAGCATAACTTATATACTTGATTCTTTATTTAAGTACTTATTTTATTACTCAGATTAAGAGATATTGGAGAGAAAAGACTCATTAAAGTACAGTTTGAAAATCTGTCACTTGATGACCTAAATGAAGGGGACTATTTATAATAATGATGAAAATCTATACATCTTAATCTATGCAAATGGATTCTGAGCTTTTAAAAAAGCCAAGAAAATACTTGTTTAATTTTAAATAGCATCATGTATTACAATTTCACAATTAAGTGATTAAGTGCATGAATATCTTAGCAGAATGCTTATTACACATTAACACTATAACAAGATAATATTATTGCTAAAGTCATCTTTATCAATATTACTTTCATTAGCAATAGTAAGAATAGCAATGACATTGGTATTCATCAGTTTAAAAGTTCATATGTTAATAAAAAGTTTTTAATATATGGACCCTATTTGATTTTAAATTATGTGAAATCAACACAATAAGAAATGAAGTGCATAGTAAGGGCAATGGTAATCTTATGGTAATATGAAGGAGATTTTCCTGCAGACATTTGTCCTGTAGATGTGTGTGTGTGTGTGTGTGTGTGTGTGTGTGTGTGTGTGTGTTCATTCTATAGGATACACATTCTATAACATATTTACACCCACACATTCTATAGCCTATATATTTTAAAACATACATAATCTATCTATCTATCAATCAATCAATCTATCAATCTATCTATCTATCTATCTATCTATCTATCTATCTATCTATCTATCTATCTATCTATCTATCTATCTATCTATCAATCTATCTATCTATCTATCTATCTAGGAATATTCTCAGATATACTATTTCCAAATGTTATTTTTTAACAGTAAGAATAGATCTTCTCAGTTCAATAAAGATTGTTCTTTAACCTTTTATCTTTATGTTTATGTGTTCTTACCATTCTTACTGAGAATTGATATTTGAAACCTTTTTCTTTTTTAATTTTTATTTATTTTTTATTGTGAAAATATTCTACAGAGGGGTTACAATAACATGGGCAAGATAATGAGTACATTTCTTATCAAGCAATGCAGCCTCCCCCTTTGTTTCCCCTTCCCATCCCTTCCCAGTCGTCCCCACCCCCCCCACCCAACCCTCCCCCCACCAAAGTTGTAAAGTTCATTTTTAAGGTGACAACTTGTACTTCTCATTGTTGCAAAGGGTCCACCTGTATCCTTATTTAAACGACTTGTTTTTCCCCTTCCCCTCCACAAATTATACCGACATCAAATACAGTGAAAGCAGGGGTTATACTGTGGGGGAGGGACATACAAAGCAACAAAGAAATAATCTTATAAATGCGTTAGAAACAAATGCGTGAAAGAAAAAAAACATTTGAATACATATCTTAGGGTTCATTTTCCTAACATCACCTTATCTGACCTTTTCTGCTTGACTCATACATATACTAGATGTTGCAAATAAGGGAAACCATGGGACCTATGTTATTTTGGGCTTAGCTTACTTCACTTAATATAATTTTTTCCAAGTCTTTCCATTTCCTAAAAAATGGGGCAATGTCATTCTTTCTGATGGAGGCATAGAATTACAAAATTTTCAAAAATATTGAGATTTTACGGACATGTGTAGGCATGTCTCTAAAATATGCAGCAATAAACCCAACACACCATTTTTTAACCAGGTGCACATTCTTGTTCTTTTACAGTAGGTAACATATGCAATCAACCCATACAACAAAAAGGAATGGATATAGAACATAAGGCATAATGCAGTATTCTAATTAATACAATATTTTGTAGAGCCACCAGAATATTTAAGTTTACAGTTTTTGTTTACTTTTCTTTTGTTTGTAGGTGTGGGTTCATATGTGTGTGTGTGTGTGTGTGTGTGTGTGTGTGTGTGTGTGTGTGTGTGTGTGTGTACAGTGACTTAAACTCAGAGCCTTGTGTTCTTGTTTGCCTTTCTTTGCTCAGTCTGGCAATGTATCCCTTGAATCACCTCTGCTTCTGGGGTTCTGCTATTTAGTTGGAAATAAAAGTGTCTTGGATTTATCTGCCTAAACTGGTTTTGCACCTCAGGTTTTAGAGCTCAGCCTGGTGAATAGTTAGGAGTACAGAAATGAGCCACAGGCAGCTAGCTTTGAGCTTACTATATAAGCACTTACCTTAACAGATAACAATTTCTGACCTACAAATTATTATGCAAACTAAGATGTTATTGCAATTTCTCTTTTAGATAGCATATCTAACTTTGAAACTTTGCTTTGAGTTATCCACAGTTTTTTTTTGTAATCACATTGTCTTCAGAGTATGAAAACATATTTCAATTTCTTCCATACTAGTTCATCCATATATATTAGGTGCTATTAGAAACTGGGCATTTTGTCAGATAACGGACAATTTGCGCAAGTGCCATCATGTGTTCTTTTTTTTTTTTTTAAATCAAATAATCGTGTCTAAGTACTAGGCTAAGGTAACCCATTCTATGATTATTCATGATGTCTTTCATTCCACAGGTAACATTTGAAGTTACCATTACAGTATCTAGGTGTAATTAATTTAGCATGGTAGTTGGCCCAGACATCAATTTCTGAGAATTTTTTTTTCTTTGTATTTGTGTAACTTGGGAAATTTTCAATAGGTTTGAATTAATTCTGCCATAATATTAGATGCCTAAATTTTAGTGAAACTTACATAACCTGAATGTAAGCACTGATGTATAATAATTTTTATATTGCTTTTTTAAAACAATAAGTTTTTAATTGTGAAAATAATGTACAAAGGGGTTACAATCAAATGAGCAAGGTAATGAATACATTTCTTTCTTTCTTTCTTTCTTTCTTTCTTTCTTTCTTTCTTTCTTTCTTTCTTTCTTTCTTTCTTTCTTTCTTTCTTTCTTTCTTTCTTTCTTTCTTTCTTTCTTTCTTTCTTTCTTTTTTTAGGGTCCAGTCGTGGGGCCTGAACTCTTGGCCTGGGTGCTCTCCCTAAGCTCTTCAGCTCAAGGCTAGCGCTCTAACACTTGAGCCAAGGCGCCACTTCCAGCTTTTTTCTTTTGCTTATGTGGTACTAAGGAATCGAACCCAGGGCCTCAGACATTCAATGCAAGCGCTCTACCACTGAGCCACCTTCCCAGCCCATGAATATATTTCTTATCAAGCATTGTTGCCTCCTCCTTTGTTTCCCCTTACCATCCCTTCCCTCCCATCTCCACAACTACATTTCCTCCTCCCCTCTTGCCTAAATTGTAAAGTTCGTTTTTCGTCATAGCATCATGTACATCGCATTGTTGCAATGGGTCAACCTGTATCCTATTTAAACAATTTGTTTTTTCCCTTCCTTTTCCCAAATTATACCAACATCAAATAAGTGAAAACAGAGGTTATACAAAGCAACAAAAAAATCACATGGTACCTTATAAATATGTTGGAAAAAATTGCAAGAAAAAAAAAACTTGTGTCCTTATCTTGGGGTTCATTTCACTTAACATCATGTTATCTGACCTTTTCTGCTTGTCTCAGACATATACTAGTTATTGCAAATAAGGAAATCTATGAGACCTATGTTTCTTTGCACCTAGCTTACTTCACATAATATAATTTTTTCCAAGTCTTTCCATTTCCCCTAATTCTAAAGAAAGATAATATTAGAAGTGAACTCATAAAAACAGAATTTTCTCTGATTTTTAAAATCATCTGACAGTTGGCTAAATCAAATGACTTTATAAATCCAAAATGAGTAATAAACTAGGCATCTTTAAACTACCTTAAAAGGCTTTTTCTAATTTTCATGATTCTCTGAAAACTCTTAGGAACATAAGTATTTGAGAACTTTTTCTAAAAATATCCAAAAATATTGAGTTTTCATTTATACATGTCATAAGAGAATATTTATTCCATAAACAACAAGTGCTAAAAAAAGAATATATCATAAAATGACCATTGGAATTCATCAAATTGAACTTTTCTTACCAGTTGGATATTCTTTGTACATCTCTTCTAAATTTACATGCATATCACATTCATCACAATAACACAAACACTCACTAACTTGATATTTAATTATTGTCTTCATTTTACATGGATTGTGTGTACATTTTCTTGATTGCTGTTATTGCTACTGTAGCAGTTTGAAAGGCAATCACTAAAGCTATTGTTGATGCTCAGACTCTTACATCAAGTATAAAAGGAAGTCTGTAAGGCACTCAAAAGAAAAATTACTTGCCCTTTGATCATTTGGATTGCTAAGGTTGTAGTTCTTAGAATGATAAAAAACAAAACAAAACACATAGTGATTAATATGTATGTCCTATACAATGTATTTCATTCTTAGAATTCTTTCTGGATAAATTACAGGCAACAAGTTCATATTGGGTTTTATGTAAATAGTATTTGTTTTCTCATGATTCAGTTGACAGCTTTGAGGGCTGCGCTTATTCAATTTCTCATTCACAAACCAGTATTTTCTTATCTATCAACTCTGGTATCAAAGACATCAACTCCCTACAGGGAAAATCGACAGAGACTTTCATTCTGCACAGCTCATCATGCAGAGAGACAAAAGAAAGACTAGCTTCCAACAACAGATGAAGAAAGAGGACAAACATTCTTTTCCAGAAACTCCTCACTTAATTCTCCTTTCTCTAATTGTATCACTTTGCTGCGTAAACTCTTGGTTGAACAACCCCAATTAGCCATAGTTTTCATGTATTATTTAACTTAGCATCTGTTTTCTAGATTATTAAGTTATTAAGGAAAATGGAATTTTCATTCCTTACTTAGAAATTATCCTTTTAGAGTCAAATTTACGTGAAATGTATGAAAATAAAGACATTTTCCTACATCCATATTCTCCACATTGCTACCATATTGCTATACACATTGCTACCATCCTTCCTTTCTGATTAATCCTTGAGAGTTTATGCACCCTCCGGACAATGGAGTACTCCAAAAAGGGAAGATGGAAAGTCTAGAATGCAGTTGACCAACCAGAAAATACTATAAAGCCTAGGATGATTAGTAAGGAGATTTCTGGACAAGACTATTAGAGCTATATGAAAAACCTCTTGTTTTAAATAAGTCATGAATCAATCATGTCCTAGATGAAACATATAAGCTGTTACATATGCATGAAGAAATACTAGTGGGTAATTAGCATATGGAATGATGCTAAAATTTATTTCTTACTAGACAATAAATTTAATGATGTGTACTCTGATTTGACCCATTTTGTTTCAGCTAATTGTGTATTTCCTTAGAGCTAAATAAGCTCAAAATCTCTTTTGTATCTAACATCCAGCAATTTTTTCACTCTTATTAGTTAATTTAGTGTAAGACCAATGGTATCATATTTGATTGATTTGAGATGTCAATTTCTATCATTTTGACCAGATTATTCTCAGTACCCGAGTGAAAAATTCTCTTGAAGTATATCTGGCATTTTCTGTACGTGCCATTTTCAGAAAAGTGAATGTCAAGCTGTCACATCTGTGAATATGGACTTAAAACATTACCCATGTTTTCCTAAGTCTCCTGTGGTTACAAGTAAAATGCCAGGTGGACATGGCTAGCATTAAAAGGGCCCACTTATGTTCTGTTTACTAATTTACATTTTGTCGATTTAAGCTGTCAAGTAATAGATGTCATGTTGCAAAGAAGAATATATTTTAAAATAATTTTTAACTTGAATTCATTTAAGTCAATAATACATAAAATACAGAAATAATTGGTAGAGTGTGCATATGATGCTCTGACTAAAATTACTTACCTACTAGCCACATTTTTTTTGTGCATGTGTTTGCTGGTATTGAAGCTTGAAATCAGGGTCTAAACTCTGTCCTTCATATTTTGCTATTCATGGTTGGTGCCACTAAAGTCACAGCTCCAATTCTGATTTTGAGTGGTGGATTGGAGATATGTCCTATAGATTTCCTTCCTGGGTGGCTTTGAACCATGATCCTTAGAACTCAGCCTCCTGAGATACAAAAATTATGGAAGTGAGTCATCAGTACCTCACTACTTACCAGTCTTCTTATTAAGACATTAAACCTAATATGAATTATGTTTATTATAAAGCAATTATACTATGGAAAGTACACACACTAGACAGTAACAAAGACAGTATTTGTGATAGTGTTAGAATTAGATTAAGATTTTGATAGGTATTTCTTTCTACATACTACTACAATATTTTTGAATCATACTGGAATTTGAATTCTGAGCCTCCTGTTGTCAACCTGTTCTTTTCCTCCTGAACTATGCCTCTGGTCTCCAAAAAAATAAATATTTGAGCCAGATGTCTGCAACTCCCATTTATAGCCCTAGTCACTCAGGAGGATGAGAGTTGAGGAACGGTTTTTAAAGGTTGGCCAGGCAGGAAAGGCCATGAGGCTCTTTTTGTTTTTGTTTTTATTTTTATTTATTTTTATTTTTTATTTTGGGGTCCGGTCATGGGGCCTGAACTCTGGGCCTGGGCGCTGTCCCTCAGCTCTTCAGCTCAAAGCTAGCGCTCTACCACTTGAGCCATAGCGCCACTTCCGGCTTTTTTCTTTTTGCATATGTGGTGCTGAGGAATCGAACCCAGGGCCTCAGGCATGCAAAGCAAGCACTCTACTACTGAGCCACCTTCCCAGCCCATTGTTTTTATTTTTGTTTTGGTTAATAATGGGGCTTGAACTTAGGGCCCGGGCTTTGTCTCTGAGATTTCTTACTAAATGTTAATACTCTACTATTTTGAACCACAAAGCAACTTCTGGTTTTCTAGTGGTTAATTGGAGATAATAATCTCAAGGACTTTCTTACCTGGGCTGTTATGTAACTGCCATTCTCATATCTCAGCCTCTTGAGTAGCTAGAATTACAAGAGTGAGCCACCAGTACACAAAAAGAAAAAGTAGAGCTATGGCTACCCTTGAAAGAGAAAAGCACAGGGACAATACTCAGATCCTGAGCTCAGTTTCCAGGACTGGCACCTATACATTTATATATTTGTTGGGATGAAATTTAAAATTTTACAGATGCTAGGCAACCACTCTAATTTTGTCTGCTTTTCCAGGTGAAATTATATATTTTATATCAAAGTATATCTTGAGTTATTTATTCGATGTTCCACATTTCTAATCTTTGATATTTGCTTGTGAAAAATCATGTAATTAGTTGTTTCTACAAGTGTTTCATTCCCTTTATAATATATTCAGCCTTAAGGCAGGTTGTATGTTCAATATCAGTCAAAGATTAGGAGGGGAATGACATTATTTGTATTATTTGAAGTTCTTCCTAGTAGAATATATACACACACATGCAGAGCAAAGGTCAGAGGGAGACAGAGACACAGACAGACAGACAGACAGACAGGCAGTCAGGCAGGCAGGTAGGAGAGAGAGAAGAGGACGGAGGGGAGGGGAAGGGAGGGGACAGAAGAGGAGAGGAGAGACAAAAACAGACTGACAGAAAGACAGTAGGGGCAGAGATAGAGACAGAAGACATTACTATTACAAGAATGTAGGCAATTCCTAGGATTTACTAGGATGCAGAGACAAACATAACATGGGCTAAGCAGTAACATAAACATAACAAAAGGTCCAGAGAGGACATAGGTAGAAGTAGGAATGATTTAAAACTAAGCAGGCCAAGAAATTTGTGGCGCCTGTTACATGAATTTCAGTTTAGGCAAAGGACCTTTAAATATTAGATAAAGATTACAACTGTATACAACTTTTGTCTTTTAAAAGTAGATATGAGATCAACCATAATACTTTAGACAAAAGGGCTAGATTTTAGGGCATTTATTTATTTATACATCCACTGATTCATTTCAGAAATAATGTAGGATATAGCATGTACTAAACTTCTTGTACATAAATATTCAAGTATAAACAAGACTAAATACCATTAATAGCTAGAAACTTAAGGTATAGCATCAAATACTTAGGCTTCAAAAAACAATTATATTGCAATCTTGCTAAGCTAGTTCATTTCTTGGTACATAGAAAGGTGCCTACCATCCAGTGATTCGTGACTTAAATCACAGCATATAACAATTAGAATCTAGTTCTTAGAAAGTAGACAACAATGAGTTAATTTTGGAAAAGTGTAGGCTCAAGGACACTGAGATAATCCATAACTCCTAGGCCTGAAGAATTATACTATTTCAAGATTTCACTGGAAATGGCCTTAAAGGTTGCTTCATGCCAGTCAAAATCCATTGATGAAGTAAAGGGGTGACAGTGTTCAAAACAGGGAATGTACTCATTATCTGGCTTATGCAATGGTAACCCCTCTGTACAATACCTTAATAATAACAAAATAATTTAGAATCCTCCAGTGATATGTATTCTACAGAGGAACCTATTGCTAATTTAAGATGGAAAAAACAAGAAGAAAATAGAAAGGAATCATTAAAATGAATCTGGATGACTCAGATGAATCAATAGAGTTACACATGCTGGATGTTTAGAGTACAAAAGCCAGACCCCTAGCATGGCGATAAGCTTGAGCTGAAAGGTTTACATAATTGAAATTCACCCTAATTGACAATTAATTCTAATTTGCAGAACTTCTAGCAAGTAAAATAAGAAGGGGGCAGAAAAGAGCTGTCTGGGACAAAGAAATCAACCTAATAAAATGTGGTATATATACACAATGTAATTCTATGCCTTCATCAGAAAGAATGACATTGCCCCATTTGTTAGGAAATGGAAAGGCTTGGAAAAATTATAGTAAGTGAAGTAAGCCAAGCCCAAAGAAACATAGCTCCCATGGTTTCCCTCATTTGCAATATTTAGTATATGTATGAGTCAAGCAGAAAACGTCAGATAAGGTGATGTTAGGAAAATGAACCCTAAGATATGCATTTAAATGTTTTTTTTCTTTCATACATTTGTTTCTAACGCATTTGTAAGATTACTTCTTTGTTACTTTGTATGTCCCTCACCCACAGTATAAACCCTGCTTTCACTGTATTTGATGTCGGTATAATTTGTGGAAGGGAAGGGGAAAAACAAGTCGTTTAAATAAGGATCAGGTGGAGCCGTTGCAACAATGAGAAGTACAAGTTGTCATGTCAAAATCCAACTTTTCAACTTTGGTGGGGGTGGGAGGATTGGGTGTGTGGGGGAGGCTGGGAAGGGATGGGAAGGGGAAACAAAGGAGGAGGCTACAATACTTGATAAGAAATGTACTCACTATCTTGCCCATTCAATTGTAACCCCTCTATATAGTATTTTCAAAACAAAAAAATATTAAAAGAAACAACGTGGAAAATTCTGCTCCACATGGGAATCAAAGATCATCAAAGTCTGTGTTTAAGAATCGTCTCTCACTTCCATGGTTTTCTTCTTCTTTCTGGAAATATCTCTCTGCCATTTTCTTACTGAAATATTTCGTTTCTTCATTCCTTACATATTCTCTGGTGTTCTGGCCATGGTAAACTTTATTCTTATTTTTCAGTGTGCTCTATCTTTACATTGTATGTAATTCTCTTAAATGCTCTCATAAGAATAATTAGCATCGATAATACAAAAGAGTGTCAGCTAACACATAAATTTACTTTAGTGCCAATAAGAAAATTGTGTGATCTTGATTTCAAACAGCTACTCCTAGGGAAACCAATTAGAATCACCTCAGATTTCTCAGCAGAGACAATCAAAGCAAGAAGAGCCTGGAATGATGTATGCCATGCCGTAAAAACAAACAACTATCAACCAAGAATACTGTAACCAGCTAAACTCTCCTTCATAACTGAAGGCCAAATAAAAACCTTCCATAGCAAAGAAAAATTGAAACAATACATCTCCACTAAACCAGCCCTACAAAAATTTCTTAAAGATGTCCTACACATAGAAAACCAACAACACCACAATAAAGGCCAAGAAACTGCACCCAAACTGAGAATCCAAGGACCATAGGAATAATCCAGTTTTCGCAGCACCCAAGAAGGTGGATAGCATGGCAGGAACTCCCAAATACTCTCAGTACTATCCCTTAACATTAACGGACTTAACTCTCCAATTAAGCGAAATAGTTGGATTAAAAAACAACATCTTGCCCATAAAAACAAACACACTTTCAATGTCAAAGGCTAGAACAAAATCAACCAAGCAAAAGGCCCCCATAAACAGGCGGGAGTTGCAAGCCTAATGTCAGATAAAATAGACTTCAAATTCAAATTCGTGAGAAGAGATAAAGAAGGTCGATACATACTAATTAAGGGATCTATCCTTCAGGAGGATATTACAATTCTAAATATCTATTCGTCAAACAATGGAGCACTCACATTTATCCAAGAAACACTATTTTCCCTCAAATCCCACATATATCCAAAGACATTAATTGTTGGGGATTTTAACACACCACTCTCCCCACTAGATAGATCAACTCGGCAAAACTCAACAAAGAATTCGCAGATTTAAACAGCTGCATAAATCAACTAGATTTAACAGAAATCTACTGAATATTTCACCCAGCCGCCTCAGAATACACGTTTTTCTCAGCAGCACATGGAACATTTTCTAAAATAGACCACATTTTAGGCCACAAAGGAAACTTGTTCAAAATCAGAAACATTGAAGTTATACCTTGCATTCTCTCTGACCAGAAGGGAATAAAATTAGAACTCAACACCAAAAGCCACCAAAGAAAATCCAGTAGTACATGGAGGTTGAACAACAGACTGCTGAATGGAAGCGCTTAGAAAGGAAATTCAAATGATCATGCTATTCAACAAAAATGATTACACAAATTTCCAGCTCCTCTGGGACACAGGAAAGGAAGTACTCAGAGGCAAATTTATAGCTCTGAGCTCCTACATCAACAAATTGGAGAGATCGGAAACCAACAATTTAATGACACATCTAAACCTCCTTGAAAAAGAGCAGCAAGATAAACCCCAATCCAGTAGATGGAAAGAAATAATTAAAATTAAATCAGAATTAAATGAATTAGAATCCAAAAAAAATATAGAAAGCATCAACAAAACAAAGATTTGGTTCCTCGAAAAAATTAACAAAATTGACAGACCCTTAGCAAATCTTATCAGAAAAAGAAGAGAACACACTCAAATAAATAAAATAAAAAAGGAGAATGGAAACATCACCACGGAAACAACCAAGATTCAGAACATTATAAGGGAATACTTCTCAAAACTTTATGCTAATAAGTTTGAGAACTTGACAGAAATGGACCTTTTCCTAGCAAATATTGACATGTCAAAACTAAACCAAGATGAGTTAAACCAGCTTAACAGGCCCATATCAAGCATTGAAATAGAAACAGCAACAAGAGACATCCCAGCTAAGAAAAGTCCAGAACCAGATGGTTTTTCAGCGGAATTCTACAAGGCCTTCAAAGCTGAACTCAAACCAATACTCCTCCAACTCTTCAATGAATTTGAAAGACAAAGTTCACTACGGAACACATTCTATGAAGCCATCTTAACCCTGATCCCAAAACCAGGCAGGGACTCATCAAAGAAAGAGAACTATGGACCCATTTCTTTGATGAGCATTGATGCAAAATATCCTAACAAAATTTTGGCCAATCGACTTCAACAATTCAGCGAAAAATCATGCACCCAATCAAACAGGACACATTTCAGGGATGCAAAGCTAGTTCAACATACGCAAATCAATCAATATTATTCATCACATCAACAGGAGCAAGGATAAGAACCACATGGTTATCTTAATAGATGCAGAAAAAGCATTCGACCAGATCCAACACCCCTTTTTGATGAAGGTTTTGGAAAAATTAGGAATCCATGGAATATTCTTCAATAAAATAAAGACTGTATATGACAAACCTACAGCCAGCATTATACTTAATGGTGAAAAACTAAAGCAGTTTCATCTTAACTCAGGAACAAGACAAGGATGTCCACTTTCTCCACTTCTCTTCAAGCTAGTATTAGAATGCCCAGCTACAGCAATAAGACACGATCCAGACATAAAAGGGATACAATTAGGGAAAGAAGAAATAAAACTCCCACTTTGCAGATGACATGGACTTGTACTTAAAGAATCCCATAGACTCCACACCCAAATAACTCAAGCTGATTCAAAACTTTGGCAAAGTAGCAGGGTATAAAATTAACCCACCAAAATCAATGGCTTTTCTGTATTCCGACAATGAGAAAAGTGGGGCTGAAATTAGGAAAGCAACTTCATTTGTAATAGCCCCACAAAAAATAAAATATCTCGGAATTAACCTCACCAAAGAAGTGAAGGACCTCTTTGATGAAAACTTTAAAATCTTGAAAAAGGAAATAAGAACATAACTTAGAAAAATGCAAAAACTCCCAAGTTCCTGGATTGCAAAGATTAACATCGTGAAAATGGCAATACTTCCCAAGGCTATCTACAAATGCAATGTGATACCTATCAAAATCCCGACCTCATTCTTCAAGGAAATAGAAGAAGCAATCAAAAAATTCATATGGAACAATAAAAGACCCCGAATAGCAAAAATGCTCCTCAACGGAAAGAACACTCCTGGCAGAATATCAATACCAATTTTCAAACTGTACTATAAAGCCATAGTAATAAAACAGCTTTGTACTGGCATAAGAACAGACCTCAGGACCAATGGAATAATATTGAAAACCCAGAAATGAACCTACAGACCTATAGCCATGTAATCTTCGATAAGGGAGCTAAAACAATAGAATGGAAGAAAGACAGCCTCTTCAGTAAATGGTCCTGGCAAAATTGGTTAATTACTTGTAGAAAACTAAAGCTAGTTCTTTATATATCACCCTGCACCAGAATCAACTCCAAATGGATCAAAGACCTCGGAGTCAAAGCAGACATTCTCAAAACATTACAGGATGGAATAGGAGAAACCCTAGGTCTCCTTGGCTCAGGCTGAAATTTTCTTAATAGAGACACAGAAACACAACAAATCACAGAATGGGTGGACAAGTGGGATTGCATGAAGTTGCAGAGCTTCTGCATGGCAAATGACATAGCTAGCAAGATCAATAGAAAGCCCATGGATAGGGAGAATATCTGCACTAGCAATACAATGGACAAGGGTCTCATATCTAAAATATACTTGGGACTCAAAAAATTAAGTCCCCCAACAACAAATCCTCAAAGAAACAACTGCTCAATAAATAAGTGTCCTAAAGACTTAAAAAGAAACTTCTCTGAAGAAGAAAGAAGGATGGCCAATAGACACATGAAGAAATGCTCAACCTCCCTAGCTATAAAAGAAATGCAAATCAAAACAACATTCAGATACCACTTCACCCCCGTTAGAATGGCAAAAATCAAGAATTCTAACAACAACAGATCCTGGAGAGGATGTGGACAGAAGGGAACCTTACTTCTTTTTTGGTGGGAGTGTAAACTTGTTCAACCACTTTGGAAAGCAGTGTGGAGGTTCCTCATAAGACTCCACATAGAGCTCCCCTATGACCCAGCAATCCCACTTTGTGGCATTTACCCAAATGTTTACAAACAAGACCACATTAAAGCTACCAGCACAACTATGTTTATTGCAGCATTATTTACCATAGCTAAGATCTGGTACCAACCCAGATGCCCCTCAGTGTACGAATGGATCAGGAAAATATGGTATATGTACACAATGGAATTCTGTGCCTCCATCAGAATGAATGACATTTCCACATTTGTTAGGAAATGGAAAGGCTTGGAAAAAATTATTTTAAGTGAAATAAGAAAAGCCCAAATAAACATAGTTCCATGGTTTCCCTTATTTGCAACATCTAGTATATGTATGAGTCAAGCAGAAAAGGTCAGATAATGTGATGTTAGGAAAATGAACGCTTAGATATGTATTTAAATGTTTTTTTCTTTCATGAATTTGTTTCTAAAGCTTTTATAACATTACTTCTTTGTTGCTTTGTATGTACCTCCCCCACAGTATAACACCTGCTTTCACTATATTTGATGTCGGTATAATTTGTGGAGGAGATGGGAAAAAACAAGTCGTTTAAGGATACAGATGGACCCGTTGCAACAATAAGTAGTACAAGTTGTCATGTCGAAAACGAACTTTACAATTTTGGTGCGGGGGCGTGGGGCGTGGTGAGGATTGGGTGTGGAGTCAGAGGGAGGCTGTGAAGGGATGTGAAGGTTAAACAAAGGAGGAGGCTGCAATGCTTGATAAGAAATGTACTCATTGTCTTGCCCATGTATTTGTAACCCCTCTGTACAATATATTCACAAAAAATAAACATAAAAAAAATAAAATAAAATTCAACATTGTTCCCTGTAAGACTCATAACATTTTCTACCTTTTTGCTTATTTGATATGAAAAGGAACTTTGTCTTTTAAAAACTATGTTCTTCTCTATTCACAACATATAAGCATGCTGTTATTCGCCTTTAAAATTTGTTATCTCCAAAAAGAAACATTTAGATTGATTGTATTTGACTAACTTCATAGAATAATCTTTTTTTCATTAAGATTCCACTCAGGATTTTGGAAAGAATGCAAGGAACATCTACTTTCATGCTAGTGGAACATATGACA
Organism: Dipodomys merriami; assembly: GCF_024711535.1. Classification (NCBI taxonomy): domain Eukaryota; kingdom Metazoa; phylum Chordata; class Mammalia; order Rodentia; family Heteromyidae; genus Dipodomys; species Dipodomys merriami. The sequence continues at coordinate 90,345 of NW_027202780.1, read as the reverse complement.
TAATTTGTTGTATGTCAGAGTTTAAATTTCATCACCACAATTAGGTCAAAATGGAAACATTAGACTAATTCAAGAGTTTAATATTACACTCATTTTGTTATTATACCTAGAAGTGTAATAAACAAATGTATTGTTATATATTTTCCCAGTTGTTCACAAATACTTATTCCAAGTCTTTTGGTAATAAGTACATCACAAAATCCATACATCCTTCAATCAATTGACTGTAATCACAAATTATTTGTCTTTCATTCGTTCATCCTCATTTTTTGGTCATGTATTTGTTTTTCATGCTTTCTTCCTGCTTTTCACTTCTCTCTTGCAGCTTTTCTCCTGGGGACTGTCCTACCATCAAACATTCAATACTATTTTTTAACTATTTAAAAAAATCACCCTCATGTCAAATCCTACTTTTTGGAATATTCAAAGCTCACTTTTCAATTCTAATTTCAGAAAGAGTTGGCTATATTTACTTTCTACTTTCTCACCTCCTATTTACTTTGGAACACACTTCCATTTCCACAAAATGACACTTTGTTGAGGTTTCCAGAAATGACTGTTTCCCCTTTGGCAAATTCTCAATGTTCAAAAAAGATGAGCCACAGATTTTATAGAGTGGATCACACCTTTTTTTGGTACACATATTATTTTCTTTTGATTTCTTTATTTTATTTTTTTTATTGTGAAAATACTCTACAGAGGGGTTACAATTACATGGGCAAGATAATGAGTACATTTTTATCAAGCATTGTAGCCTCCTCCTTTGTTTCTCCTTCTCATCTATTCCCATCCTCCCCCTGCCCCCCACTCACTCCTCCCACTAAACCTCCCCTCGCACCAAAGTTGTAAATTTCATTTTTCGACATAATAATGTGTACATCTCATTGTTGCAATGGGTCCACCTTTATCCCTAGTTAAATGATAGCACTTTCTCCACAGACTTTACATTTATATATGTCCATAGTTATATGTATGCATCAAGACATATTCAAGCAAAAGTATTTTATCTGAAAGTAAAACACTCTAAACCAATACTTTTCTTTGCATTTTCTTTCAGTGATTTCACCGTTGAGAACTCCTTGGTTGATTATGAACTTAATTTGCTTTTTTAACTCAATGCTAGACCTTTACTGCTTTGAGCCACCGTGCTATTTCTGGTTTTCTGGTAGTTAATTGAAGATGAGTCTCATGCACTTTCCTGCCTGGACAGACTTTGAACCATGATTCTTAGATCTCAGTCTCCTGAGTAGGTAGGATTACAGGTGTGAGCTACCAAATGGCTAGTAGGAATGGAAAATGTAAATCATTCATAGGGGTACACAAATATTGACTCATTTTGTAATTCCAGCTACTTGGAAAGCTGAGGTAGAATGGTTTGTGGACAGCTAGAGAATAGTGCCACTCCCTATCTTAAAAAGCAAAAGCAAACTAAAGAGCAACATCTTTTCTCCTTTTGCTCCCTAACCAAAACAAAAACAAAAAACAAAAAACAAAAAAAAGCAAAGTTAAACTAGTTTATCTATGCATATTTACAATTGGAAAACGGTTAAAATTTGGAGCCTTTATTATCTATTATTTTGAAACTTTCTTCCTCGTTGTAAAATGCAAAACTCAGCAGGCGCATGTAATTCTTTAATCTCTCATTTTTACCATTTTTCTAATTTGTAAATTTATCAAAATATATTTACTTCTGGCAAATTGAAGTAGGACAGCTAGAAGACATAGCAAATATGAGCCAAGACTCAGTTACTCACACATGGTAGTCAACATGAACAGGAGGAAGATACCAGATTATCATGGTTTGAAGCCAACCCAATCATAATATTTTTGTTTGCTTGTTCATTTTAAGCACTGCTTACTGAACCTTGAAAATATGATCTCACATTCATGTTTAGTTCATCTGTTCAAGGCTGTCATTCTACCTCTTGAGCCACAACTCCATTCCTGGCATTTGGCTGTCTAATTGAAGGTAAGATTCTCTCCCATATTTAAGCCTAGACTGGATACAGATATCCTTAGATCTCAGGTACCTGAGTATCTGGATTATAGGCTTGGGCCACCAGTGACCAATTTATATACAGTTGTAATATACTTCTTTTACTAGAGCATTTTTAAAGTGTTTTTTTTTGTTAATGAATTTTACAAAGGGATTTAATTCCACAAGCCAGCTTATGAATACAATGGAACTGAATCAATGTCATCTTTTCTATATTTCTCCCTTATAGAACATTCTTCATATTTGTAGAAAGCTTGGAAAGCTAACACAAATAGTTCCACTCTCTTCACCCATTTCTTCCATTTGTATATTATATAAATGATGTGAATGTCTTATCATTAATGAATTTATGTTTATGCATTATGATTAATTAAAGTACATTAATGAGAAGTTTTAAATAACATTTTTCCTGGGCCTCAAATGGCGGCTCAAGTTGTATTCCATGCTATTTAGTAACAGTTGAGTTCAGGGAGCTCTGGCTGCCTTACCTGTCCAGAAAAACTGCATTGTAATCCCAACTCATGTTAGATGTATGGACATCGGCAGGTTTCCTAACATTTCTGACCCTTAATCTTGCGTTTGTGAAAACAGACTAAAGAAAATGTCAGTTTGAACTATTGGGAATTATTAATTAATTGGGAATTAATAATTGATTAATTAATTAATCTAATTGATAAGTACATTCACAAACTCAAGTTCTGTTCTGTGAAGTAATCATTAGTATTAAGCAATTTGGAGTCCATGGTAAATGTACAGAATATAGTTCAAACAAATGATAAGAATTCACTTTCATGTGCACATGTGCACATTCGGCAAGCTTACCAAGATGGCAGCAGTAATTATTTGAATGAGAAAATAGTAATGCAGTTTTCAGTGAAATCTCACCAGGACAAGTTCTTCCAATCCTAGATATAAATACGTAGCAGTTTGTGATAAGTCTTCTGGAGGAAAGAGTTCTAATTTTGCCCTAGTGAGTAGCAAATTAAACGGTTGTGTAATATTTTACTTTATTCCTTATGTGTGCTTGGGGAAAACAAACACACAAATAATGTCAATATGACCTGGGTGGTGGTGGTTCATGCTTATAACCCTAGCTACTCAGGAGACTGAGCTCTGAGGATCAAGGTTTTAAGCCTCATTTCCAATTAACCACCAAGAAGTCAGAAGTGGATCCAGGGCTCAAGTGGTAGGGAACCAGTCTTGAATGTGTGTGTGGGGGGAAGGGTCACAAGGGAGAGAATGAGGTCCTGAGTTCAAGCCCATGGATAGTCATCCATCCATCTATCCATTCATCTATCCATCCATCAAGCAAGCAATCAATCAATAACACCAGCAAGTGAGTGTTTACTTAAAAAAATTAAAAAGTGAAAGGAGTAAATCAAATACTTGTTTTGGAAGCTAGAAATCTGAGAGGCAAGAACAAACAAAAGCTTGCCACAAATTAGGTAAATTCATGTGTAATATGTCAAAAGCATATGTAGTAGGGAGGCCAAGTTTGGTGGAGCAGAGAGGGTTAGGACCTGAGAGGTCCTGAAATGAGAAAAGTGATACACATAGACAGGACCCCATCTTTTAGGCCTTATTAATAGCTATATCTGTTTATCCTTCTGACCCTAGATATAATTTAAAAAAATGAAATCTACTGGAATATAAATCTTTTTCCAACAAGATTATTCTTAAATTTAGGTATTATTAATGACTTCAAAATATTGATTGTTTTCTTCTTCTCTTGTCATTTCTGTATCTGTTGTTTTGGGGTATTAACAGTACAGTTTATGATGTTTCATTTACAGCGCTGTAATTTTACTTTTAGCATTTCCTATTATGGCTTAAATTGATCCTCTTGGGTCAATTTATTCAGTTGTACTATCATTCTTCATTCTAGAATGGATACTTTCCTACAAATATGAGTTAGTTTCCTGCTGCTACCTTTTGGATTCTAGTCATTGTAATTAGCATAAATTAAAGTGTTTTTTTCTAACTACCAATAAATAGTTTATTATTTTGGGATTAAGAGTTTAAATTGGATATTATAACACAAAAAACATGGCAGAAACAGGCAATATTGGTACAAGTTATGCTTAATTAACTTTCATGGCTAGAAATATTATATGTAAATGTCAATTTTGTTTCACTATGCTGATAAGTATAAATTAAAGTGTTACAAGAAAGCTTATGAACAAATATCAAAGTTCTAAATTCAGCACATACAGAGTATCTCTCATACTAAGAAATATTAACTAAAGTCATCATTTTACTTTTAAGTTAGAGTTTATTTTTTGAAATAAAAAAGATGAATTAGCCAATATGTAACATTGCTATTATCTAACTCGGTAAAATAGCAATAGCCTGTCAATACACAATTTTTTAAGAGACCAACTTTCAAGTAATATTTTACGTTAACTTCTAACAGTAGTGTAATAATTTTAATGATAATATATTAATTTACAATAATAATGAGACCTACTCCAATAAAATTAGTCCCCATTTTTGATTTAGGCAATGTGAAGTTTAGGAATCAACTAGCCTTACTTAAAACTCCCCAAGTGAATTCATGTGATTGCATAAACATTGTTAAGAAATAATTGTTAGAGAACACTTTTTGGATATGATATGAACAACAATTTTGCACAATTCCCATACATTCGATATTACCTTACAATTAAAATAATAAAGGCAAGAAACCTGGAAATAAATGACAATTTTAGTAATGACTTAAATGTTTATTTTAGCCCATCTTTGTGGATTTCTCTAAGAATGCTTGTAAAGGATGATTAATATTGGATATATATTTGTCAATTCCCACCAGATAAAATCACCTTCTAATTTTCACATAAGCAATGTCACCTATTGAATATAACTATGAGCTTGCGATTGATTTAAATTACTTCCCTAAATACACTTTCTAAGTCCTCTAGCATTCCTCTTAGCTTCTGTGGCTTCTGAGAAAATATTTTACCTCTTTTTTCTGTATTGCTTGTTAAGAAGGAAAAGACAGTTATTAAATGTGTGTTTAACAGGGTGAAGAAGTTGGTATTAGGGATCAAGAATAATTGAAATGTATAACATTGAAGCATAATAAAAAATCACTCTGGAAGCCTGTTAGCTCTCCAGTGTTGGATTCAGGATAGCCTTCAATTGCTTCCTGCAATTCGTGCATGGGATAGCCACTCACCCCCTGTCTTATAGCCTCCTGGGGAGCATTTGTGACGTCAGAAGTACTGCTCAAGGTTACAAGACTGTGAGACTTCAGAGCTCTTCCAGGCTTGTCAAGCACTGTACTCGAAGTCTCGAGTCGAAGTCTCGACTTACTCGAAGTCTCTCACCTCTCTTGCTCGTGCAACTTAATCATACACACAGTGGAAATTTATATCATGAACAGTTCTAGAATAAAATGTGTGTCAATGTGCTAGCAGAAGGAACCCGCAGAGGTGTCTGACATAGTCAAAGTGAGGTACAGTATTCCTTGCAGATTGTTCTAGGAACTTATTTTAAAGGTACTAAGATACTGAGGATTCCTACATAAATGCTTACAACTCAGGAAAAAAAACGACAAAATGAACATGTTAAGGTGCAACACAGTTATTCAGTGTTAAAGAAATCTTTTGGTGTGTAATTTTAAAGTATTTATTTATTTTCTGAGACCATTCATGCCCAAATTAATAGTATGATTACTCACTTGACATCATAAGTAGTTCTAAATGAAATTGTCACTGACAAATGCAATTGATTCAATAAAGTGAATTAGTATTAATATGTAAAACTAGTTAAAAATTAGTATTTCAAACTCGTTGAATACCAGTTAAAATTAGTAGTTTATTTTATTGACCCAATTAGGAAAATTAATACACACTTACATTTTAAGCATTTTAAAATTAATATTAGTATATACTTTGAATGTGCCTATAGTAAGCATATAAAAATTCAAGAGGTAGTCTTACCTTCTGATTTACAAAAGAATTGAATGGTCTCAGATTTTTTTTTTCTTTACAAATTTTCTTATATTTCTTCCATCAAAAAACCTTATAGTTTGCACTTTATTGAAATAATTCACATGAAAGGTATAGAAAAAAACATAAGAAAATAATATATACTAAAATATTTAAGAAAGTATTCTTACATATTTATTTTTTCGTTTTAGTCAAAATGATACATATAACAAAAAGGTCATAATATAATATTTGAAACTGAAAATAATAATGTGTAAAAATTGCTTCCCAAACAAGGAAACAGGATGACCCATTGCAACAATGATACCCACAAGACAGTATATTGGAAACGAAATTTACAACTTCAGTGGGGGGAGGAGTGAGAGGGGTTGGGGAGGGAATGGATAGTGGGAGAACAACAAGGGAAGGGGCAACAACGCTCGACAAGAAATATACTCATTGACTTACTTATGTAACTGTAACCCCTCTGTACAGCATCTTTACAATAAAATAAAATTTAAAGAATTTGAAAAGTTAAGTCACATACTGGGAGTAAATACTTGTAAAACATTTACGTGCTAAGTGTATGGAATTAGCATATTTATAAAAACATTGAAAATAGGGGTACTGGGAAGTTGGCTAAGTGGTAGAGTGCTTGCCTCTCATGCAGGAGGCCCAGGATTCGATTCCTCAGCACTGCATAAGCAGAAAAAAGCTGGAAGTGGCGCTGAGCTCAAGTAGTAGGGCACTATACTTGAGCTGAAGAACTGAGGGACAACGCCCAAGCCCAGAGTTCAGCCTCCACAACAGACCAAACAAACAAAAAAAGAAAAAAAAAAACAAAGAAAATAGGCACAGAGTTAATTAACATGGAAACTGAAGAGCCACTATAAAGCTGATAGTGATCAATACAGTAAGTTTCTGGTCAGCCATTCTGATAGCAGTATGTGGAATAAGTGGAAATGAACAATGGAATAGAGGGAACTGTTTCTCATTTTTTTAATATAAACTTTCAGACAAGGTGCGATGCCTAGAAATATAAGACTAGAGGATTGGTATCAGAGATGTTATAATCTCCTGCTTAGCTTAATGAAAATACAGAATGGATATATAAGTTCATAGATACTACATAGTATGCAGCAATATACCTCCTTATTCTGTCAGCTGAGAGAATTGCAGGAGACGACATCAAAGAACTAAACACAATCAGATAAAAGATGATTTTGTCAATATTAAATAAAGAGGGAAATTCAAAAATTCCTAGAAACCAACAAAAAAAAACAAACAAACACAACCTCCTAGCCAGGCAGCAGTGGCTCACTCCTCTTATCCTAGCTACTCAAGGGCCTGATATCTGAAGCCAGTCTAGTCAGACAAATACCAGGAAAGCCTTATCTCCAATTAATGAGTAAAATTCTCTAAATGTAGCTGTGGCACATGTAGTAGAGGTCCAACTTCCAGCAAAAATAGTGAAAGGAGATAATGAGGACCTAAGTACATACCCAGGACACACAGTCCACACATGTACAAACACACATGCATGCATACACACACACACACACACACACAAACAGAAATTCAAAACCATATGCTAGAATCGTTGTGACAATATTAAGAGGAACATTTATAAATATGAGTCATAACTCTGTCTTGAAAAACTATGGATACAATATAGCACTGATTATAAGTCAAAACTTGTGTTTACTATTATTTAATGAATTGTTTCCTAGGGGTCTTTTGAAAGAGGTACTAATTTCTACTGGATTAAAAGGGCACCGAACAAGTTTGTAAGTGTTCTCCATCCTTGATTATGAGAAGTCACAACTTACTGCACATATCTATTAAAATTAACTGGTATTTTTATATGTAATTCATCATAATACATAGTTTTAGTAGAAAAACTGCAATACTACAATAACCATGCAATAAAATAATTACCATAACTTATTTAATAAAGCATCTGAAGCATCTATTACTAATCTCATAGAGTTGACAAAAAAACATCCTGCTCTTAGTGGTTTTGAAGTTATTTCAAATGAATGTGTTAAAAGTATGTCTTCATTTACTAAAAAATTAAAACTTTTAGAATATAATAGAGCCTATGAAATGAGCAATTGTCTATCATCATAGTATATGTATACATGCCCATTATTAATTAATCTTTCTATAGTGTCTAGGATTCAATATCAATGTTATAAATCTATTTATATTTGTTTAATATAGTTTTTCCATAATGTTTTATCATAAAAATATTATGAATAATGTTATAACAAATAAGGTAACATACTTTTATAACAAATATATTTTTCCTCACTCATCGATATGGTTGATGTATTCTATAAACAAATAATTTTTGAAAATAATTAAATAACTTATAAAAGATATGACTTTCATAAAACTGGTTAGGTCCTAGATTTATCCACATAAAAATTCATAAAAATATAATATGTCCTACATTCCAATATTTAAATTTGTATGCATTCTATTTTGTTTTCCCTTTGGGAAAAACTGATATATATATATATATATATATATATTTATATATATATATATATATATATATGTATGTATGTATCATCCAATGCACAGTGATTATTCTATATACTTATTGTTTGAGTGGAAGTGTGCATTGAAATCCCTCACTGGTTTCAGCATTCTATGACTTTACATCTAACTCTTGGATAAAAGAGAAACAATATGTTACGTGGTTCATCATACTTTAAGAAGCACCCAAGAATTTATGTGCAAGCCTAGACCTTCTAAATTATTGCAATAAACAGCTCGTCATAAATCCTATAAATGTTTCCTCTGATTTTCAGTCTTTGCTAGTGGCTGCCATAATCCTAACAATTTCTATAAGTTCCAGTGGCTTCATTTTTTATTTTCTCTAACCCAAATCTGAAAAGTGTTATGTTGCTGTAGTTTAGCAACAAATGGTACCCCATATCCTTCTTTTTACCCATAATCTCTTCATGAGTGGTAATTACTATGAGAAACATTTAACATAACCCATTATTTTTCTGTCCGTAGGACTGTACAAGGTATCTAGCTAAATATCAAATGTATAACTCTTCCAAAAGGATATATAGAAAAAGTAGTGCATTTAATCAGAAAATTAATATGACCAGGTTTTCTTTCCTTTCTATTTGAATTAGGAGGGGACATTATTGTTGGATAATGCTAAAATTATGTCGTTAGTTTCGGCAAACATTTTCCTAAAATAATTTACAATGATGAGTAATTGTTATGATTTAATTTCATAAAACTTGTACATATGTGTGACTGGGGGAATTTATAGGACTACTTCATAATTTTCTATGAAACAATAAAAGAAAATGGAATCATTACTGCAGAGTTAATTGTTGCACAAGGCATGACTAAAGGTCCAAGAGACGAAAGACATAGAAGTTTATAGAAAACCTTTTTAGTGTCTGAATATGAAATGAGAAAGGAAAAAATAAACTAGATGCTACTGGCAAATCACTGTAGGTATAGATACTAGGAGGCTGAGATCTGAGAATCCCGGAGTTCTCAGTTTGCAGCCAGCCCCAGTGGATCAAATGATAATGATAAAGTACCAATATTAAGCTAAAAAGCCCAGCAAAAGTACAAGGCCCTGACTTCAAGCCCAAGTAGCAGCACTAACAATTTTTAGTAAGAATTCATTCATAATAATAATGACATATAAAAATTATTATATTATCATTTTATATGATGTATATTATATATATTATATAATGTATATATTATGTAATGATAATATGATGTATGTAAGATATTATGTTTGTATATAATATTGTATATTGCATATACTCTAATATAATATATTATAATATATACTATAACAGTATATGTTAATATTAGCTATTGTATATAGTGTATGATATGTAATAGATATCATATGTTATACATTATATTATATGATGTATAGTTATATATAATGTGTTATATATTATACACAATATGTAATGTTATATTATATAGTGTGCAATATATAATATACATTATATTATATATTATAATATAGTTATACTATATTATAATTTTTTATTATATATCATATGCTATATTATATCATATTATATATGTGTTACAATTATTATAACTGTATTATAATAATTATTATTATACTGAAGAAGCTGAGTGCTGGTGACCCGCATATGCAATTGTAACTATTCAGGAGTCTAAGATTTTAGGATCACTGTTTGAAAACAGCCGAGGCAAGAAAATTTATGAGACTCTTATCTGCAGTTAACTACCAAAAAAACTCAAGGACAATGTCACTTCCTGAGTCCAACCTCCAGTATTGAGACACAAGAGAGAGACAGAGACAGAGACTTAAATAGATACAGAGATACAGAGAGGAGAAAAAAGTATAGTTTTCTTAAGAGTAGTGACATATGAAAATTACTGACTTGACAACTGTTTGATAGAATCAACTGTTTCTATACTCTATTGTTACCATAACAATAAGTCAATAACAGGAAATAACCCATGTACCTAAATGGATAGTTATCTCAATTTCTCTCCAGAACATGATTTTTTAAAGCCAGACCAATGATCCAAAAATCACTGCCTTAGTCCACTATGCTTTCAACAACAAGATAAATGATACAACTTTACATATTCATTGAGTAGTTGAAATTAGAATACAATGTGTAGCGGTATTTCTGAATATCTAGTAACAATATTCTTTATTCCATTAGAATAGAAAGAGGTAACAAAAATCTCATTACTATTTTAGGCACATTCATATAGTATTCTAGATGGCATCATAACTTAATATGTATATTTCTATACCATTCACTACATAGAAAATAGATCCTCTACAATCTTTCTTTCAAAACTGAATGTAAATTGATAGCCTCATCACACACACTGGAGAAGAAAGCCATTTATACCATGTTAATCCACTTTCCAAAAAGAAGATTTTTACATGATATCTTTCATAGGGGAATTTTCTCAAAGCAATTTGTCAAGTTGAATATGACCCTCCAGCCTAAGTGAAAATATCTAGTTGTTATTCATGAGAAGAAGCATATCAGTTTAACAAGGTTGGCTTATTATAGTAGAATGGCAATTCTAGATTTCATTGTATTACTTTCATATACATGGGTATATTGACATTTTCCCTGAGAATATTTTATTCATGAATGAGCTAAATTTTGAATTAATGAAACTGACAATTAAGTTGCACTACTAATGGTTCCAATGCATACTTAAAGTAATTACTTTTCTAAAGAATAATGCAACAGGCTATAGATGCTGTTGGTAGTGAATGGAGTAAATAGGCTTTGTGTAATAATTTTATACTAGAATGCTATTATGACAAATTTTAAGATTCAGATACACTGGTTCTTGCATTTATAAATGTATGTGTATACATGTATATCTATGTTTATAATGTATATGAGTATGTCTAACATTGTTTTGCAGATGATAAAAATAACTTTGGAAGATTTTAAACACTTGTCTAAGATTCCTTTTTTTTTCTTTTTCTATTTTTTTATTGTGAAAATACAGTACAGAGGGGTTACAATTACATGGGCAAGATAATGAGTGCATTTCTTATCAAGCATTGTAGCCTCCTCCTTTGTTTCCCCTACCCATCCCTTCCCATCCTCCCTCCCCTCCCTCCCACACAATCCCCCCCATCATTTTTGACATAACGACTTGTGCATCTCATTGTAGCATTGCGTCTACCTGTATCCCTATTTAAATTATTTGTTTTTCCCCTTCCCTTCCACAAATTATACCGACATCAAATAGAGTGAAAGCAGGGATTATATTGTCGGGGAGGTGACATTGCCCCATTTGTTAGTAAATGGAAAGGCTTGGAAAAAATTATATTAAGTGAAGTAATCCAGGGACAAAGAAACATAAGTCCCATGGTTTCCCTTATTTGCAATATCTAGTATATGTCTGAGTCAAGCAGAAAAGGTCAGATAAGTTGATGTTAGGGAAATAAACCTTAAGATATGTATTTAAATGTTTTTTTTCTTTCATGTGATTATTTGTCTAAGATCCTTAAAGAGAAGTATTAAGGTCTATACAAAAGAGGAAAAAATGGGTGGTGCTCTGGTTGCTGACATCTATAATCCTAACTACTTGTAAAATTCAGATACGCGGATTAAGGACCAAGCCATTACAAGTAGCAAAACCCACGAGATTCTTACCTCTAAGCAAGCACTAGAAAGCCAAAAGTTGAGCTGAAGCTCATAGAGTTAACGTCTTGAGCAAAAATGTCTTTTTTCTCCTATGCCCTCAATTTAAGCCCAGAACTGGCACATATATACATATATATGCACACACACACACACACACATACATACACACACACACACACTCACACACACACACACACACACACACACACACACACACACACACACACACACAGAGGCAGGAAGAAACATCTCACTCTTTAGAGCATTCTGATTCTACCATACCACAAACATTTTTCCATCTCTGCCATTTAAAGAGCTTAAGTTATGATCTAACATCCATGATGGTGATACTTAAGAGTACTTTCTATTTCCCTGGCATTGTTCTAAATTATGTTCCATCTATCAATGGACAATCTTAGTAACAACCCTGATACAAAGATTCTGTGATTACTTTCAGTAAAAACTAAGAAAAATATAAATGACTAAATTTAGAAAATTACTGAAGTTATCACAGCAGATAACTGGTTTCAGAATGCAGTTTTAGAGAATTACTTGATTTTATCCAAGTGTCTTACTTGTATGATCTAGATCGTATCAATATCGTCCTTCAGAATGTCCTAGATTGAGTTGGTGACTTAAGATTCCTCTTAACCAACTAATGGCACTGCCCAGTTGAGAACTTGGACTTCCTCATGTTAAACCATTCAAAGTTGCAATGATTCCATATATGTGGCCATTTATCTCATAGCCAAGATTCCATGGTCCAATGATCAAAGGAAGTAGCATTGTTCATGGTTAATCATAGCTAATTCCAGTAATAATATTTTTATTTCCTGTGTTGCCTCCTTAAGCTCTGCTCTTATTCTATTTCCAAAGTTAAGAATGTTTCACAGCGGGACACAAATACTATTCAACCAGAAATCAAACCTTTCTCTGTGTAATGTGAACACCTCCTACCTCTACAGCTGGTGAAGAACAAAGTTATGATACTGGTTTTGGTTATCCTGCATACTAAAAGAAAATTGGACCATTGCTACATAAAAGTGACAATGAATATCGAGTATGGTATTGCTTAATACCACAGTGTCTTGTAATTAGAGGCAGTGGAAAAATTATGACTACTTAATCAAAGACATGACAAGATAATTATGGGCACTACTATAAACCCGGATGTGTCAGTATTGTAGATCATCCCCAAAACAAAGAAAACATGACTAGTTTTCACATTTCGGATTTTAAAAGTGAATAGAAGGCTGATGTATTAAAACATGGTCTCCAGGTTTTGATGCTATTGCCAGTTACAGGGATCTTAGAGAAATGGCACCTACTGGGAAGTTCTCAGTCATTGGGATTTTGTCTTGTCCATTCGTTGCTCTCTTTTGCTTCTTAATATTCAGAGAAATGTGCTTGCTCTGTCATGTACTGCTTTCACAATGTACAAGAAATGTTACAAGTTAGCCAAAACTCTGTGCTAAAAAACCTTTTTATCTTAATTTAATCATATTAGTTAGGAATTTTATTACATTAGTAGAAAAAATCTAGTACACCATCAGAAGTTCTTGTGAGGACAAGGTGCATATGAAATGATTAGAAGAATAAGGAAGTAATTCTAAATAGTAATTAAAGCCAGGTGGCTAGTAGTAACTTTTGATGAATACATATCTGGATTTGTTATAGTGACTTTTCTTAATATATTTAGATTATGTACATATTTATGAGAGAGAAAATCTGATATTTTGTTTTATTTCCATTCTTAACACTTTATAACCTAAAATGGTATTAGAATAGATTATTTTGTTCCATGTGATTTCAGTTATGGAACTATCAAGAAATATGACTTTCATAAAAGACATGAAGAAAAGAGTTAAGAAGTTTTCAGTTATAGGTATGACAGGCATATGTTGGGTGGAAATATGACTTTCCTATTATCTTTATTTGGATAATATGGTGGGAAGTCTTAAATTTCAAATTTATTGGATTGAGGAACACCTAGGAGATTGATAAATAATTCTGGGTGGTTTGGGGTAGACACGTTCAGAGACAATTACATGACAAAGGCTCTCACCTAAGGACTGCTTTGATTGTTTTGTAGCCTGATGAAACTGTTGGGAAGCCGTGCTGAGTTGGATGTTGGACCATTAGAAGTGGCTCACTATTGCATGTTCTCAGGGCTATGTACAACTTGCCCTGGCTCCATCTTATGTTCTTTTTCTGTGCTTCCAGGCCTACATCATGAAAGCTGCTCTGTTCTTCTTCATTCTTCCTTCAATGATGAACTGAAGCTTGTGAAAACATGAGAAAAATAAATCTACCTGAATTAATTTGCTTATGTCCAAAACAAGCAGGCAGGGAGCTAAAACAGATCACATTGGTACGTATGGGTGATATATGTATAGGTGTCAAGTTGGTAAGAAAAAAACAGTGGCATGAGTTTTATGTGTCCATTTGCATAAGCAATATTACCTTACTGTCCAATTAAGCAGTACTAATCTTGGTGCTGATGTGAAGGCATTTTTTTAAAGATGTGGATAACACATACAATCAATTGACTTTAAGTAAAGTAGATTACCTTCCTTAAACCTGACCTCATCCATTTAGTTGATAGGTCTTAATTATAAAACTGAAATTTCCCTAGGGAATTATGGTCAAGAATGAAACATCAGTGCCTGGCCAGGAATTTCTGCCTTGAAACAGCTTGCACTACAGATTGAAGACTGGCCAAACTGCACAATTTACATCAGCTGATTATATACATTCCTATATATACCTGTATGAAATAAAAAATGTAGATACACACTCACACACTAGTCATAGAATTAGTCCTCTTTTCTATAAGTTCTACATCTATGGATTCAACTGAGAGCAGATAGAATATAATTATAAAATAAATTATTTCTTTACTAAGCATGATTATTATCAATAATCTCTAAGTAATAGAGTATAACTATGAATACAATTTGCACTTTATTAGATATTATAAATAACATGGAGATTATTTACAGTATGCAGGGCTGTGTTCACAAGTAATAAGTGAATACATCACTGTGTTGTATAATGCAATTGATTTTAATATCCAGAGGGTTTCCTGGAAACAATGTCCCCTGGATATCAAGGACCATCTATGTATAGATAATCTCCTACTAGCTGTTGTTAGCTAGAGAACCTTAACTGATACATACTTGAAGAAACAAAGATAAATATAATATCCATCCATTAACTGAGATTTGTAGCCTAAAATGCGCCAGGAAATGTGATATGAATTTCTTAACTTCCGTTTATCCACCCCTGGTCTCTGCAGGATACAATCATGCTTCACATGGTTTTGCTCAGTGGGTAACATCACTCTCCTGAATCAAATTTTGCTATATTCATTCTAACTTCCTCTATGTGCTATTTATAGAAAAGATTGACATGTAGAATTTGGGATCAAAAACCATTATCTCACTAGGAAAACAAAATGTTCATCGTAAGGAACTCTTCAGAGACTCTGTCTTAGACCTGCTCTCTCTGCGTGTGTCCCTCTTCTGGTTATTCTAAATGAACTGCTTCTGTATGGTGCATCTCTCCTATAGTTCTTACGTGATGACTTATTTTCCACTGTTTCAGTTAGTCCAAGTTTTTTTTTAATTTTAATTTTAATTTTTTGTGAACATACTGTACAGAAGTGTTACAATTACATGGGCAAGATATTGAGTACATTTCTTATCAAGCATTGCAGCCTCCTCCTTTGTGTACCCTTCACATCCCTTCCCAGCCTCCCCCCCCATTCCCCTACCCAACCACCCTTCCTATCCCCACCAAAGTTGTAAAGTTCGTTTTCGACATGACAACTTGTACTTTGAATTGTTGCAACGGGTCCACCTGTATCCTTGACGACTTGTTTTTCCCCATCTCCTCCAAAAATTATACCGACATCAAATATAGTGAAAGCAGGGGTTCTACTGTGGGGGAGGGACATACAAAGCAACAAAGAAATAATCTTATAAATGAGTTAGAAACAAATGCATGAAAGAAAAAAACATTTAAATACATATCTAAGGGTTCATTTTCCTAACATCACATTATCTGACCTTTTCTGCTTCACTCATACATATACTAGATATTGCAAATAAGGGAAATCATGGGACCTATGTTTCTTTGTACTTGGCTTACTTCACTTAATATAATTTTTTCCAAGTCCTTCCATTTCCTAACAAATGGGGCAATGTCATTCTTTCTGATGGAGGCATAGAATTCTATTGTGTATATATATAACACATTTTCTTGGTCCATTCATCTATTGAGGGGCCTCTGGGTTGGATCCATAGCTTAGCTATGGTAAATAATGCTGCAATAAACATAGTTGTGCTGGTAGCTTTAGTGTGGTCTTGTTTGTAAACATTTGGGTAAATGCCCAAAAGTGGGATTGCTGGGTCATAGGGGAGTTCTATGTGAAGTCTTTTGAGGAACCTCCATACTGCTTTCCAAAGTGGTTGAACAAGTTTACACTCCCACCAACAATAAAGTGAGGTTCCCTTCTGTCCACATCCCCTCCAGCATCTGTTGTTGTTAGAATACTTGATTACAGCCATTCTAACTGGGGTGAGGTGTTATCTCAATGTTGTTTTGACTTGCATTTCTTTTATGGCTAGGGAGGTTGAGCATTTCTTCATGAGTCTATTGGCTATCCTTCTTTCCTCTTCAGAGAAGTTTCTCTTCAAGTCTTTAGCCAACTTATTAATTGGGCAGTTGTTTTTTTGGGGATTTGTTGTTGGGGGATTCAAATTTTTGAGTTCCAAGTATATTTTAAATATGAGACCCTTGTCCGTTGTATGGCTAGTGAAGATCTTCTCCCAATCTGTGGGCTTTCTATTGATCTTGCTAGCTATGTTCTTTGCTGTGCAGAAGCTCTGCAACTTCATACAATCCCATTTGTGCAACCTTTCTTTGATTTGTTGTGTTTCCGTGTCTCTATTCAGAAAATTTCGGCCTGAGTCAAGCAGACCTAGGGTTTCGCTTATTCCATCCTGTAATGTTTTCAGAATGTCTGCTTTGACTCCAAGATCTTTGATCCATTTGGAGTTGATTCTGGTGCAGGGTGATATATAAGGATCTAGCTTTAGTTTTCTACAAGTAGTTAAGCAATTTTGCCAGCACCATTTACTGAAGAAGCTGTCTTTCTTCCATTCTATTATTTTAGCTCCCTTATCGAAGATTAGTTGACATTAGGTCTGTAGGTTCATTTCTAGGTTTTCATTTCTATTCCATTGGTTCTGAGGTCTGTTCTTATGTGAGTACCAAGCAAATTCCAACCTCATTTTTCAAGGAAATGGAAGAGGCAATCCAAAATTTCATATGGAACAATAAAAGACCCCGAATAGCAAAAACGCTCCTCAACGGAAAGAACACTGCTGGTGGAATATCAATACCAAATTTAAAACTCTACTATAAAGGCTTAGTCCACGTTTTGAGTTGTTGACCCAACTAAGCCTATTATTTTAAGTAATAGCATCTTCCTTCAATTGCTTACTGAATACTAGTTTCTTATAGAATATTAATTGCTGTATCATTCTATATCAAAGCTAAGTGTATTCTATGCTATTTTTCTTAGCGAGTGAGCCATGTAATCATGTCTAGGAATTTTTAAAACCTGACATTCTCCTTACTTCTTTAAGTATTGACTTTCCAATAAATCAAAAGCTTTCCTTACAAGCTGTAATTCTGTTTTCTTTTTTTTTTTATTGTGAGAATACCGTACAGAGGAGTTACAATTACATAGGCAAGATAATGAGTACATTTCATATCAAGCATTGTTGCCTCTTCTTTGTTTCCCTTTCCCATCCCTTCCCATATTCCCCTCCCACCTCCACCTGATCCTCCCCTCATCCTCCGTCAAAGTTGTAAATTTCGTTTTTCCACATAACGACGTGTATATCTAATTGTTGCAATGGGTCTACCTATATCCCTAAGAAGCGATTTGTTTTTTCCCTTCCCCTCCACAAATTATACCAATATCAAATACAGTGAAAACATGGTTTATAACTGGCGGAGCGATATACAAAGTAACATAGAAATCATCTTATAAATATATTAGAAACAATTGCATGAAAGAAAAAAAAACAAAAAATCATTTGAATCTTATCTTGGGGTTCATTTCCCTTACATCAAATTATCTGACCTTTTCTGCTTGACTCAGACATATACTAGTTATTGCAAATAAGAGAAACCATGGGACCTATGTTTCTTTGGGCCTGGCTTACTTCACTTAATATAATTTTTTCCAAGTCTTTCCATTTCCGAAGAAATTAGGAGAATATCTTCACTAGCCACACAACAGACAAGGGTCTCAGATCTAAAATATACCTGGAACTTAAAAAATCAAATCCTCCCAAAACAAATCGTCAAAGAAACAACTACCCAATAAAAAAGTGGGCTAAAGAGTTAAAGAGAAACTTTTCTGAAGAGGAAAGACAGGGGGCCAATAGACACATGAAGAAATGTTCAACCTCTCTAGACATAAAAGAAATGCAAATCAAAACAACATTGAGATACCACCTCATCCCATGTAGGATGGCTATAATCAAGAACTCTAATAAAAACAGATGCTGGAGGGGATGTGGACAGAAGGGAACCATACTGCATTGTTGGTGGTAGTGTAAACTTGTTCACCCATTTCGGAAAGCAGTATAGGGGTTCCTCAATAGAATCCACATAGAGCTCCCCTATGACCCAGCAATCCCACTTTTGGGCATTTACCCAAATGATCAAAAACAAGACCACACTAAAGTTACCAGCATGACTATGTTTATTGCAGCTTTATTTACCATAGCTAAGATATGGAACCAACCCCGATGCCCTTCAGTAGATGAATGGATCAAGAAAATGTGGTTTATATTCATAATGGAATTCTATTTTCTTTTCTTTCTTATACTTGCAATGTCACTGTCCTTATTTTCATGTTGTAACAGTCCTATTTCTTCAAATATTTCAGTTTATATAGTAGTCATGTTATTTAAAGCATACATTAAAAGTGCTTCCCATATATGAGACACTATGAATTAATTCATTTGAGTAACTACTACAAAGAGAAATTATTTAAAAAAGCAAGCTGAGCTATGAAGCATTACATGAAAAAAATATCTAATTAATCAGTTTGAAGCATAGCCCATTGGAACTGCAGTCAGTAAATATTTAAGACAATTATCATTAAAATAGAAAAATTTTCTACTACTTCAAAAATATTGTATGAATAGAGCTTTTGTTGGTAGTAAGCTAACCATTTAAATCTATATAGATAGACTAATTAAGGATATCAGAACATAATATGCTGATATCAACGTGGAAGACTAGGACAGACATGTACTGAGTTGCCAGAAGACAATTGTGTAAAATTCAAATGACTAATTAGATTTTCCAGTCCCACAGAAAAAAAGTAGAGCTAGAACAAACATCAGTCAACTATAGAGACATTTTTTTCGAACATTCCAAAAAATAACACAAAAATAGATTTTTAGCTTTATTATTCTTCTCTTAACTAAGAACAAATTGTCCCTGAGAGAAATGTATTGACTAAACATGCTCTACCTTTTCATAAATTAATCCTCCTAGCATATCAGTTTGTCAGAATGAGAAAATAAACATGCATGTATGTGTAAAGGATTATTAAGGATAATGACCATGATGGAATCATAATTACACTTACGAGGAGACTTCACCTAATCCTTCCTCTTGGAAAAACAAAGGTGTTCTAATGATAATAAAGTTTATCTTCTTAATTTGAAAAGGAGACATGGATGATGGTGAACAGAAGGTTGACATGTAAATAACTTAAAAAGATGCCACATTTACAAATACTCAAATTCAGTGTTTCACAAGAGGACAATGTTGTTATTTTTAACACACAACAGCATGCCAAATGTCATAGAAGTGATGTCTGTACTTAATAAATCTTCCATTGCATATACACATCCTTCTAATGATAGATGTGATTCTGAAAGTTAGCATTCTATAGACTTGCTGAGTAACAGTTTGCATGATGGACTTATTGATAGTAATAACTGGATTGGTGCCAATTCATTACCGGATTATATTTAATTCAGTTTAATAATATTAAATTGAACGTGTGTAGAAATGATTTTCTATAAAAAGAAAACGAATTGTGATTAAACATGTAAAGCTTTGAGGTAAGGTTAACGAGTTTAATCCTTATGTTTATTTTCAGTCCAAATATCGCAAGACCTAAAAACATCATGGTTAAAGCCACCTATATTTGTCACCCTCCTAAGGTCACAATTTTGAGAGAGATATACAGACCCGGACACAAAGAGACTCAGGACACTTAGAAAGGTACAGCAAATCAGGTCCAGTTGCAATATGCTTTTACGGTTAAGAGTGCCAATTTGAAGCCTGAACTTTTGTTTTTATTTTTTATTTATTTTATTTTATTTTATCTTTTTATTGTAAAAATACTGTATAGAGGGGTTACAATTACATGGTCAAGATAATGAGTATATTTCTTATCAATCATTGTAGCCTCCTCCTTTGGTTCCCTTTCCCATCCCTTCCCGTCCTCACCCCTGAACCCCCCGTCCAATCCTCCCCACTACCCCTTCATTGCACCAAAGTTGTAAAGTTCATTTTTCGATATAACGACCTGTACATCTCATTGTTGCATTGAGTACACCTGTATAATTATTTAAATGATTTGTTTTTCCCCTTCCCCTTCACAAATCATACCGAAATCAAATACAGTGAAAGCAGGGGTTATACTGTGGAGGGAGGAACATACAAAGCAACAAAGAAATAATCTTGTAAATGTGTTAGAAACAATCGCATGAAAGAAAAAAAAAACATTTGAATGCATATCTGAGGGCTCATTTCCCTAACATCACCTTATCTGAACTTTTCTGCTTGACTGAGACATACACTAGATATTGGAAATAAAGGAAACCATCAGACCTATGTTTCATTGGGCCTGGCTTACTTCACTTAATATAATTTTTTCCAAGTCTTTCCATTTCCTAACAAATGAGGCAATGTCATTCTTTCTGATGGAGGCATAGAATTCCATTGTGTATATATACCACATTTTCTTGATCCATTCATTTACTGAGGGGTATCTGGGTTGGTTCCATATCTTATCTATAGTAAATAGTGCTGCAGTAAACATAGTAGTGCTGGTAGCTTTAGTGTGGTCTTGTTTGTAAACATTTGGGTAAATTCCCAAAAGTGGGATTGCTGGGTCATAGGGGAGCTCTATGTGGAGTCTTTTGAGGAACCTCCATACCACTTTCCAAAGTGTTTGAACAAGTTTACATTCCCACCAACAATGCAGTAAGTTTCCCTCCTGTCCACATCCCCTCCAGCTTCTGTTGTTTTTAGAGTTCTTGATTTTAGCCATTCTAACTGGAGTGAGGTGGTATCTCAATGTCGTTTTGATTTGCATTTCTTTTATGGTTAGGAAGGTTGAGCATTCTTCATGTGTGTATTGGCCATCCTTCTTTCCTCTTCAGAGAAGTTTCTCTTTAAGTCTTATTTTTTGTGTGTGTGTCTTTTTTTTTTTTTAATTTGTGAACATAATGTTAACAGGGGTTACAATTACATGGGCAGGATAATGCGTACATTTCTCACCAAGCATTGCAGCCTCCTCCTTTGTTTACCCTTCACATCCTTTCCCAGCCTTCCCCCTCCCCAACCCAGTCCCAATCCTTCTCCCTCCCTCCCCCCCACCCCACACCAACGTTGTAAAGCTCGTTTTGAACATGACAACTTGTACTTCTCATTGTTGCAACAGGTCCATCTGTATCCTTAAACGACTTGTTTTTCTCCAACTCCTCCACAAGTAATACTGGCATCAAATATAGTGAAAGCAGGGGTTATACTGTGGGGGAGGGACATACAAAGCAACAAAGAAATTATCTTATAAATGCGTTAGAAACACATGCATGAAAGAAAAAAACATTAAAATACATATCTCAGGGTTCATTTTCTTAACATCACATTATCTGACCTTTTCTGCTTGACTCATACATATACTAGATATTGCAAATAAGGGAAACCATGGGGCCTATGTTTCTTTGGGCCTGGCTTACTTCGCTTAATATAATTTTTTCCAAGTCTTTCCATTTCCTAACAAATGGGGCAATGTCATTCTTTCTGATGGAGGCATAGAATTCCATTGTGTATATATATCACATTTTATTGATCCATTCATCTACTGAGGGGCATGTGGGTTGGGGTGAAAGACTTAAAGAGAAACTTCTCTGAAGAAGAAAGAAGGATGGCCAATAGACACATGAAGTAATACTCAACATCCCTAGCCATAAAAGAAATGCAAATCAAAACAACATTGAGATACCACCTCACTCCAATTATAATGGCAAAAATCAAGAACTCTAACAACAACAGATGCTGGAGGGGATGTGGACAGAAGGGAACCTTACTTCATTATTGGTGGGAATGTAAGCTTGTTCAACCACTTTGGAAAGCAGTATGGAGGTCTCTTTAAGTCTTTAGCCCACTTATTTATTGGCTTTTCTGTATGCCAACAATGAGAAAAGTGTGGCTGAAATTAGGAAAGCAACTCCATTCATAATATCCCCACAAAATCCTAGAAATTAACTTATCCAAAGAAATGAAGGTCCTCTATGATAAAAAACTTTAAAAACTTGAAAAACGAAATCAATCTGAACTTAGAATGTGGCAAAAACTCCCATGCTCCTGGATTGGAAAGACCATCATCATGAAAATGGCAATGCTTCCCAAGGCTATCTACAAATTCAATGCCATACCTATCAAATTCAAATCTCATTCTTCAAGGAAATAAAAGAGGCAATTCAAAAATTCATATGGAACAATAAAAGACCCCGAATAGCAAAAACGATCCTCAACAGAAAGAACACTGCTGGAGGAATATTAATACCAAATTTCAAACTCTACTACAAAGCCATAGTAAATCAAAACAGCTTGGTACTGGCACAAGAACAGACCTCAGGAAAAATGGAATAGAATTGAAAACCCAGAAATGAACCTACAGACCTATAGCCATCTAATCTTCGATAAGGGAGCTAAAAACATAGAATGGAAGAAAGATAGCCTCTTCAGTAAATGGTGCTGGCAAAATTGGCTAACTACTTGCAGAAAACTAAAACTAGATCCTTATATATCACGCTGCACCAGAATCAACTCCAAATTGACCAAAGACCTCGGAGTCAAAGCAGACACTCTGAAAACATTACAGGATGGATTAGGAGAAACCCTAGGTCTCCTTGGCACTGGCTGAAATTTTCTTAATAGAGACCCGGAAACACAACAAATGGGTTGTTGGACAAATGGGATTGCATGAAGTTGCAGAGCTTCTGCACGGCAAAGGACATAGCTAGCAAGATCAATAGAAAGCCCACGGAATAGGAGAAGATCTTTACTAGCCATACACCGGACAAGGGTTTCATATCTAAAATACACCTGGAACTCAAAAAATTTAATCCCATAACAACAAATCATCAATGATCTTTTGTTTTTAATTTGGGAATTTGTGAACTGACCAGGATGAATTTTATACGAACTATTATTTCTTTTTAAGCATTTGAGAATCAAATTTAGCCCAGGGTAACAGAATGCAACCCAGAATACTGCCTTACCTAGAGGAATGACTGAAGGAAATCTGCCATCAGCAAATTCCCCCACACATTCCCAAACACAGGGAAGAGTCTAGAAATGTATTTGAAACACCCTACATTTGCTCCAGTGGGTAGATTACAAAACTGGAGATCACTTCGTGTTACAGTTTTCTCCTTAACAAGTGCTTTAGTTTTCTAATCATTTAACTTCTGTTAAAAACTCTACATGAACTGAATACCAGATACTCACTAGGCTGAAGTCTGTGGATCATAGTTAGAAGCCAGCCTAGGCAGGAAATAAATCACATACACATAAAACAAAGCAAAACAAAACAAATAAACCCAGAACTGGAGCTGCGGTTCAAGTACTAGTGCATTGGCCTTGAGCAAAAATATTTTGGTAGGTGCTGGGAATGTGGCTTAGTGGTAGAATGCTCGCCTACCATGCATGAAGACCTAGTTTCGATTCCTCAGTACAACATAAACAGAAAAGGCTGGAGGTGATGCTCTGACTCAAGTGGTAGAGGGCTAGTCTTGAGAAAAAGAAGCTAAGGGATTGTGCCCAAGCCCTGAGTTCAAGTCCCAAACTGTAAAAAAAAAATGCTTTCGGAGAGCACCTAGTCTCTGAGTTCAAGCCTAAAGACCAGCATGAAAAAAAGACAAAACCTCATTTCTATATAAACAAGATATCTATGTCCTAGGATGCAAAATAGTATTGCAGCAGCTCACAACTATCTAACATTATTATTAACAGGTTTTGTGAAATATTTTTCGTTCTTTAATAGAGTCAGGCTTCCAGTCATTTTCTCTCTCTCCATTGTCAAGAAATCGGGGAAAGGTTGAGCTACAGAGACTAAATTCTAGACAATTGTAGATGAAAGTTGAGGACTCTTTTTCTTCTACACAATCACACCTTTCAGGGAAAATGTGGTAGAATTGGAAAAAAATAATAACAACCAAATGAAAAGCTAAGTTCTTACATTCTCTTACTTCAGATCAATCATAATGTAGATTTTCTACACTGAGAAAGGTATGAAAAAAGAGGCAATCATCTCTGTGACATCACTTAAACCAGCATTGTCATTTCTAAGAGAAATAGTCCATCTATTCTCCATTGCAAGCACTATAGAAGAAATAGAGATTTTTTTACACAGAGATGGAGGGCAAAACATAAGGATAGGGAACACCAGAGCTCATAGAACATGTTTACATAACATGGTTCTCATTGTGAGTACTTTGGCATCTGAATTGTATATAACTACATCTTAAAGAAATTAAGTCATGGTTACACCTATTTTAAATGATTGTTGGTAAAATATTTGATCACTAATTTTCCAGTTGATCAACTGGCCAAATTTTAACTGCATCAATTATAGGTAAAAGTTACAGCAGAGCCAAGCAAAATATTGCTATTTTTTCATCATTTGAGCATAGGTTGTTCTTCATATTAACCAATGGTGATCAAATACACAATTTTTCAATAAAATAAAATTTATTCTAAACCACACCCCCTCCTAACTACATCAAGCATTGGCTGCTACTCTATAACGACACAAAAATATGGCATACACCACGCAAATTAATGAACCTATTCTGTAACAAAACATAACTTTTTCCTTTTTTTATTGTGAAAATACTGTACAGAGGGATAACAATGACCTGGGCAAGACAATGAGTACATTATTTATCAAGCATTGTAGACTCCTCCTTTGTTTCCCCTTCCTATCCCGTCCCATCCTCCCCCTGCCCCCAAACCTCCCCCCTCCCCCTCCCCCTCCCACCAGAGTTGTAAAGTTCGCTTTGACAAATCTCATTGTTGCAATGGGTCCACCTGTATCCCTATTTAAACGATTTGACAAAACAGAATTTTTAATTTGCATTCTATATTCCAATAGTTCAGGATAATTATGATAGGATAAGAGAGAGATTTCTTTTTCACATTACAAGCTGTAGCCTTATGAGATTTGGGGATATTTAAAAATTCTGAAACTTTGGAAGAATCTTTTAATATTTTTAGTACTATTTTGAAGTTGTTTCTCCAGGCACCAGTACCAAAAGATAAAGAATAAAATCTTAGTTCAATAAAAGGCACATCACAAGTCTTTGTAAAACCCATGAAAAAAATATTTCAAAAGAAAGAGAAGCTCCAGTCATCCCATAAGTATATACTAGAGGCTTCTGTTGTTTTTGTGGTTTCCTCAAGTGAGAAAGTTAAGAGAAATATAGGAATTGAAGTTATGAAAGCAGCTCAAAATATAATTCGGATAACTTCATGAAGGAAAATGGCATCAGAATCGTATAGTTCATCCAATACAGTTGCACTACAGATATCAGATAATAGAAATACAACTTTTAAACAATGACAGATATTTTCTCTTTTTTCTCTTGCTTTCTTCCTAATAAGGAATTAGTATAGATTTTTATAATTTTCACACACACAAATTAAATTATTCAATGAAAAACTTAGCTTAATTAACCCCAAGTGCTCACACAATACATAAATTAGAGTTTAGTAGGTGATATCATCCAACACAAAGACAATTTTATAATAAATTATTGAATACCTCCTGTCACTTATTGCACACATATAAAAAACATACCTGCAACACAGCATCCAGAAGTCAGCTGTTTACGTTAGGATTACAGGGCTGCATGTGGTTGAGGATCAGCACAGCTGCCCAGTTTGTACCAGAGAGTAATCTACCATATGTGTCTAGTCAGAAACATATCAAAATTCAACAACTGAAGTAAAATTACTTCTCAAGGTGTGCCCCTTTCAAACTTTTGTAAACTTCAACAATACAAAGTGCACCATCATAAGACAGGAAACATGTATATTTAATTGTATACAATGTATATCAGTATTATTTATAAACATATAGTTCAAATGTGTTTCTATCAATACACAATAGATAAAATACACACAAATATATATGTTAATAATATATTCATTTATATTATATATAACTGTGTGTATATTATGTATTTATATACTGCTAAACTTTATTATCAAGGAAATTGCAAGACTCTAGGAATTCACATACAAACAAGAAGTGGAAACATGGGTTATTGTTTTTGTTGTTGTTGGTTGCGATTGTTTTTCTTTTTATTGGGGGCAATGGGAGGGTGCAGAAATCGGGAAAAGAAACGTGAACAAATGCAACCACTCTTCAGTATACACTATGTGGAAAATGCATTATGTAAATTCTCTGCAGGGATAGGAGGGAGAAACTTAGAAAATCGAAGGAAGGGGTGACATTTCCAAAAAAGTAATGTACTCATTACCTGACTAATAATGGCAATGAAATTATATTTTAAAATATCTAACTTAAAAGCACACAAATTATCAGAGACCTCGAAAGAGAATGTCTTCAAATTACATAATCACACAAGAAAAATATGTTTCCAAGAGGTACAGAGCATACTCTTCATGAAAATTTTTTCATAAGAATATTTTCTATTGTGCATTTGGGTGGTGTATTCAATGAACTTGTTGAATCTGCATTGACATATCATTGTTAATCAAAATCTATAGTTTAAATTAGGATTCACTTGCAGTGTTGTACATTCCATTGGTTTTTAAATTTAATTTTACTTGATTCTTTATTTTGCCTAATCAAGACATGAACACTCCAAGATATTAATACTGAGAGATGGTATGTATGTGTCTACAATCCCACTCAATACCTCTCTAAAACTACATTGAAACCAGTATAATTTGTGATTTCATAAGTAAATAAGCAGATCACTGAGGCTGCCAGCAAATCAAGATATCTTGGAATATTATGAAGTTATTATACCCAATCTATGAGTCTATGAACACATGCTGAGATAATGATACACATAATGCATTGATTACATAGAATCAGTTCTAGGCAAAACTAATGCCAGTGATAGTTTAGTTTTCCTTCGTTCTTTCTTTCTTGGTGGCTAAGGGCTTCCCTGAACTCTGCTCTCATTTAGAAATAATCCAGACCATTTTATAGTTTATAATAATATTTATTAATCAGAACCAACATCATACTGACATCAGCAAAATGAGTTTGAAAAATAATGCGTTAATATGTATTAATGTCTTGAAGTTTTGTTCTTCTATATAATATAGCTTGCTTTTGCGATGATTTTCTATGATATTTCAATTTTAAGTATACAGAATGAATATGGCAGCAGCAATTTCATGCGAAGCTTAAATGAATGAGTTTCTCAGGAATCTAAGCCTCTTATCACTTCTTCTAATCGTATACTTTGGAAAGGACTAAGAAAAACACTTTCATTTTTGGGAAGCTAAAATGTTGACCTTTTAGTTACATCTAAAACTTTGAGACTACACCAGGTATGTATTCTGAGTTGTAACAGTATTCATCAGTGATTCAAACATCTAACACAATACAATGAAGAGTTCTCTTTCTGAGCTATTTATATGAGGTAGAAGAATCTTTGAAATGTATATGTTGGTTTGTGTATATGTATACATGCATGAATTCATATATTATCTATAAGTTCTACAATGAAAATTCATAGCACACTAAAATGATACAATTGAGGTATAAAAATGTATTATATATTTCACGTATATCCTAATTTATCCTTGGTATATTAATAAAACAACTAAACTCTAGTAAACAAAGTAAATATATTGCTTAATGTTAGATTTTTCTCCTTTTCGTTAACCTGGTGTTGAGTTTGTTTCTACTTTTTTAATTATTGAAATTGTTAATTTTCTTTCCAAGTCTTCTATTATTTAGTTTAAATCACATACTTTTATTCTGAAATCAAACACAGATGTCATTATTTTAGATGTTATCATGGTTATTTCTCTTTTTTATCATTTTCTTTAACTCCACTGTACAATTCAAAGATTTAGAGATGTCTAGTGCTTCTTCTGCTGGTTCATGGGGCAAAACACACCCATGACAGTGTTTCTGACCCTGGTCTCCGTGATGATTTCATTAGAGATCAGTACACTAGGCCTCTCCAGCTCTGTTTTCTGCACTGGCTTCCTGACAAAGCAACTACTCATTGGCGATCTTCTATCCCCAAGTTTCTGATTTGTGCCTCAATTTCAAATGGATCCTTTTCTAATAACAGGAAGATAATGATGGCTCTTGCATCACACAAATGCCTTAGAAGGAACATCTAGGTCCTGACACTGTAAGTATTCTGTGATTCCTGTTACATGTGCCATTCTTTTCTCAGGGCTTCTTGCTTCTTTGTCTATAGGAATAGCTTCAGTGTTCTCTCTCTCTCTCTCTCTCTCTCTCTCTCTCTCTCTCTCTCTCTCTCTCTCTCTCTCTCTCTCTCTCTCTCTCTCTCTCTCTCTCTCTCTCTCTCTCTGTATCTTTTTTTCTCTGTATATCTCCCTCCCTCCCTCCCTCCCTCCCTTCTTTCCTTCCTTCCTTCCTTCCTTCCTTCCTTCCTTCCTTCCTTCCTTCCTTCCTTCCTTTCTCTCCTTTTTTTCTTCTTTCTTCCCTTGCCTGTATCTGTATATGGGCTTAAACTCAGAGCCTGTGCTCACACATGGCCTTCCTTGCTTATGGATGATGTTCTACCAAATTATTCTCTTTTTAAATTATTTCTAAATGAAGTCTTATAGAATTTCCTGTGTGGCTGGTTTTGAACTACCATTCTTCAAATCTCAGCCTCCTGAGTAGAGAGGATTATAGATGTGATCCACCAATTCAGGGCTCTCATATTTGGATTAAGTAGAGAAGATAGTACAAGTACTAATGCAATAGTATAATGAATTTCAGATTCAGTCTAAAAATCAATAAAAATACATGCACACATGCTTTCATATATACTTAAGAACATTAAGATATTAGCAAAAAAAAGGCCTGTACGTGAGGATCATGGAAACATGAAACATATTTTCTTTACCTTTAGTCAGTAATTTTTCAAGGTTTCTAAATAGATAACATACTACAAATATTTCAATATTTCACTATCATAACTAAACCTCTTCATCTTAGCTCCTGTATGTTACCATAATTAAAACATATGTGGGCTATTTATGAGGAATATAGGTGTATTTTTTATGATTATATAGGTTCGAATAGCTCAGTTGCTATCAAATGCTGATCTGGCCTCTGGGGGCAGGCTCCTTGTTTCTTTCTTAGACGATGCCTCTTCATTCATCCTCATGTGGGAAATGGGTCAATGCTGTATCTTCCTTCCCACGTAAAAAGAGGTGCACCACCTCCTTCCTTTATTTAAAGCACAAACTCCATTCATGAAGCTGGAATCCTCATAATTTAATCACTTTTCCCCAAATTCAGCCTCCTTTTACTTTCACAATGAGGGTTTGGTTTCACCCTATGTTTTGGAGGTAAACATTCACACTATTCTATACATTTTTAGAGAGCAATGCATATGATAAATATAAATAGATGAAACAAAGATTGATAAAGACCTAAGCAGTCAAAATCTCTTCAAGCTATCAGGAGCCACATGGTTTTAATATAGAATTTAATAGCAATTTGTATAACCACTGGGGTTACAGCTTGCTAAGATAAAAAGCCAGAATAGCATAAAAAAATACAACATGCAAGCCAAAGGATCTGGTGGCTCATTTCTGAAAACCTAGCTACTCAAGAAGTTGAGATCATAGGTTGCAGTTGGTAGCCAGCCTGGTCAGGAAAACTCAGGGGACTGTCTCCTATAAACTACCACAAAAGCCATAAATAAAGCTGTGGCTCATGTAGAATGCTAAAAGCTCATGGACAGCATCCAAGCAGGATGTTCAAGCCCCAGGAGTGGGAAAAATGTAACATGTAGCACAAAGGTAGAAGGTTGTAAGCAACTCTGTAAATTTACTGCAACTTAAAAAGTTCTCTAAGTCACTCTATCAGTTTCCTGATTGGATCCACAAAAGTGAGTAGTCATGTGATGTTCACATTTTTTTTTATCCTTAGTCATTTGTCTCAATTTCCAAATTTGATTAGACTAGATTTTATTGAAAAAACAGAATTAGAAAAAATTAAAGTCATAGAAAAATGTGGACAGACACACAAAGAAAGTAATGCAAAAAACTGTCCGTATTTCCAAGCAATTAAAGATCTTGCAACATCCCCAACATCCCCAGCCAAACAAAGAAGAATGATGACAGTGTAGGAATGGTAACACTGGACCTGTGCTCTCTTAGGATGCCCTGTAGGGCTTAATTAAACTGACAAAGTTGATAGATTAGTAGGACAAATGCAAACAAATTTAAATGTTATGTGACCTGGATAAAAAAAATGAAGTAACAGAGCACACATGCTTTCATATGAAGTGAAGAGAAGAAGTTATATAAAATGAAAATAAATGAATGATATAGACAGTAAAGAGAAAATAGTAGTTTTTGTTGTTGTTGTTTTTGCCAGTCCTGGGGTTGAAGTCAGGGCCTGAGTACTGTCACTGGAGATCCTTTTGCTTAAGGCTAGCACTTAAGCCAAAGCACCACCTCTGGCTTTTTCTGTTGATGTGGTACTGAGAAATCGAACTCAGGGCTTCATACATGCTAGACAAGCCTCTACCACTAAGCCACCTTCTCATCCCCAAAAGTAGTTTTAACAAATTCCCCCCACCCCAGAATTCTCATTTCCGTCACTCCAGGTCTAAGAGTTTGCTTTTAGTTATTTTATTTTATTTTTCTGTTCTGAGATTGCAATTTTTTCATGGGAGTTTTTAATCTCCTGGCTTTGGAAGAAGGGTGTTGGGTAAGGGGATCTCTTTTATCTGCTATTGCATGTAGCTTTTTTGACAACAATCCTAAAACTCACCAAAGCAGCATATTTGGGGGAAGGGGGTGCGTTCTTCTTCCTTCCATCATCATCTATGAAGATACTCCAACTTCTTTCCTTCCAAGGAGTCATAACAATTATGATTGTTATCAGAGAATTTCAACGCATTTATTTATTGTTTTATCTTTGAAATAAGACTTCTTTTTTAATACATTTTTATTGTGAAAATACCATACAGAGGGGTTACAATTACATGGGCAAGGTAATGAGTTCATTTTTTATCAAGCATTGTTGCTTCTTCCTTTGTTTCCCCTTCCCATCCCTTCCCATCTCCCCTCCCCCACCCCACCCCTGTTCCCTGCTACCCCCTTCCCCTCCCCAGCCAAAGTTGTAAAGTTTGTTTTTCGACATAACATCTTTTACATCTCTTTGTTGCAATGGTTCTACCTGTATCCTTATTTAAACAATTTGTTTTTTTTCCCTTCCCCTCCACAATGTATACCAACATCAAATACAGTGAAAACAGGGGTTATATCATGAGGGAAGGACATACAGTTTCTCTTCAGATCATATAAATCTTTGGCCTTTTAATACATTCTTTATTGTAAAAAAAATGTACAGAGGGGTTACAATTACATGAGCAAGGTAATTAGTACATTTCCTAACAAGCATTGTTACTTCTTTATTTGGGGGCAATACTGGAATTGGAACGCAGCATCACACACTTGCTGGGCAGGTTCTCTGCCACTTGAACCATACTTTGTTTCCTTTTGTCATAATTTTTGTCGTTTTTTAGAGTGTCATGTGCTTTTTACCTAAGCAGACATCTGATGATTAGCCTCCTACTGACACCTCTAAGGTAGTTGGGGTTGCACCAGCAAGCTGTTGTCCCAAGCCACAGAATTTATACAATCATTAGACATACTTTGGATTTTCCTAATTTGATCATAACATAATGGAAATTTTAAGGTATGTTTTGTGAGATCCAGCTACCTTTCCTAAACAACTGCTTTGAGATTCATTTATGTTACATAGATTTATTTCTGGTCTATCATAATAGATTTGTATGTCCTTTTATGAAATTATATTGGCTTGGTTATAGTAGCTTGTAATATATATCTTAAATCAGAAATGGGGCAGTTATTCTGATACAAAAAGTTTAGCTTAAATATGACTCCTTTTGAAGAATTTACTCCATCCAATTACACTCCTGCATATACAATTCAATTCTTCAGTCAGCTTGATTCTGTACATATACATATACCCCCATGTATGTGTTTATATGGGAGTTTGTATTATGCATTCACAAACACACAAAAATCCACATGTGATGGACTGGGAAAATGGCTCAGTGGTAGAGTGCTTGCCTTGCATGCATGAGTACCTGGGTTCAATTCCTCAACACCATATAACCAAAAAGAAAAAAGCCGGAAGTGGTGCTGTGGCTCAATTGGTAGAGCACTAGCCTTGAGCTAAAGAGCTGAGGGACAGCGCCCAGGACCAGAGTTCAGGCCCCACGACTGGACCCCGCCAAAAAAAATCCACATGTGACAGAAAATATGCTTGGGCCTGAATTATTTCACTCAGTATATTTTCCAGATATCTTTTCCCTGCAAAAGACATAATTATGTTCTTACCTAATGTTTGCAGAAAATTCCAGTGTGTGTGTGTGTGTGTGTGTGTGTGTGTGTGTGTGTGTGTGTGTGTGTGTGTGTGTGTGTGTGTGATATTTGGGGTTTAGTTGAGGGGTTTGTGGAGGGAGAGATGGATTAATAATAAAGGAAACAGAGGACAAATACAGTCAGAATACTCAATGTACATATGCAGTAAAGCAAATGGGAAATGGGAAATAAGTGGTTACATGTGGGATTGTCGAGAATGGTAGCAGAGGTAAGTGATCAGGAAGCATTGGAGAGGGCTGGGATGTAGCACAGAGGCAAAGCACTTGCTCAGCAAGTGCAACATCCTGGTTCAAATAATTTAAAAATATTAAAAATAGTCGGGCGCTGGTGGTTCACCCACCCCTGTACTCTTAGCTACTCAGGATGCTGAGATCTGAAAATCACTGTTCAAAGCCAGCCTGGGCAGGAAAGTCCTTGAGACTCTGCTCTCCAATAAACCACTAGAAAACTGGAAGTGGTGCTGTGGCTTAAGCAGTATAGTGCTTGCTTTGAGCTGAAGAGTGCAAGGACAGTTCCCAAGGCAAGATATATATCAAACTAATGCTCCCTGGCTTGGAATTTGTGCCTTTTTTTTTTTCTGCCAGGCCTGGGAATTGAACTCAGAGACTGGGTAAGTCTTATGCACTGTGGGGGACAATGAAACTCACCCTCTTTGAAGACAAGTAATTCAGGCCTGTTCCCTAGGCCTGAATTCAATCCCTAGCCCTGTTAAAGTAATATTCATCTACATTTGAAATAATTAATATCTACATACTTATGTTTATTAAAATTGCTTCGAGTGTATTTATTTTTTTATTGATTCATTATTTTTGTTGACTATTATTACACTTATGTATTAAATTGATTATATCTTATGAGAACTATACAGATTTGCATATGTATTATGTATCTTACTTCAGACCCAGGACATTCACTGAAATTCTATAGTATATCATTCCATGCTTAGAAAAACAGAAAGAATACACCAACCAAAGTCTAATTTATCCCTAGGCACCCCAGTGGCTCACATCTGTAATCCCAGCTACTCAGGAGGTGAGAAGTAGAAGATGAAGTTTCAAAGCCAATCCAGGCAGCAGAGCCTGAGAGACATCATCTCTAATTAACTGGCAAAAAGCCAGGCTACAAGTATGGCTGAAGTGGTAGAAAATCAGCTATGAACAACCAAGCCAAGAAAGAGCAAGCTGTGTTCAATTGCGGGGAGAGGGAGGTAGGGGGATAAAGGGGAGAGAAATCCTCCAAAAACAGAGAACTAAACAACACACAAATCCCACCTAATTTATGGTACCAACAAACTGAAAAAAATATCAAGCTTGTGCAGTTGTATACATTTACATGTGCACATATGCTCTTAGGTACACTTCAAAGCCATGTTTTTAATAATATATGTATATATAAAATTAATAATGTATATATATATATATGAATAAACTAAGAAACCAGCCAATGAACAAATACTTCTGAATTAGTGCCTTTATATTTATATTAGTGGCACTATAAATTATTTGTACTAAAAATATATTCCAAATTTCTTTCTGCAGAATCAATCTTAAAATGTTTCTTCATCCACCAGGCATCAGTGGCTTATGCCTATAATACTAGCTACTCAGGAGGCTGAGATCTGAGGATGGCAGTTCAAGGCCAGCCCCTGCAGGAAAATCCGTGAGACTCTTATCTCCAATAAACCACTGGAAAACTGGAAGTGGCGCTGTGGCTCAAGCTGTAGAGTGCTCGCATAGAGCTATAGAGTGCAGGGATAATGCCCAATCAGAGTTCAAGCCCCACCACAGACAAAAAAAAAAAAAATAAGGCAGAAGTTTGTTCATACAAAATTCTAACATTCTGAGCTTTAGAAAACTTTTCTTCCAGGGTCTTATGCTCTTCAGGCAACTACTCCACTACTGAGCTACATCTCAGTACCAATGTTTTTGTTTTTCATTTTACAATCCAGTTTATTCCCAAAATGCTTACAAGTACTACTGTCCTCACAGAAGTGAGTTTATATTCAGAAACCCAACCTTTTGTGGTATGAAGACTCCCCTAGTGTATTTCGTGGTAGGCACTGAGGAAAACTCACATGACACAATTGCAGACATTTTATAATTATAGAAATAATTCTAAATAGAAATAACATAAACTATTGGGCACGGGTGGCTCATGCCCGTAATCCTAGCTACTCAGCAGGCTGAGATCTCAGGTCTGTGAGACTCTTATCTCCAATAAACCACTAGAAGCCTGGAAGTGGTTCTGTGGCTCAAGCGTGTGAGCGCTTATCTTGAGCTGAAGATCACAGGGAAAGTGCCCAAGCCTAGAGTTCATGCCCCACGACCGACAAAAGGAAGAAGAAGAAGAAAGAAGAAGAAAGAAGAAGAAGAAGAAGAAGAAGAAGAAGAAGAAGAAAGAAGAAGAAGAAGAAGAAGAAGAAGAAGAAGAAGAAGAAGAAGAAGAAGAAGAAGAAGAAGAAGAAGAAGAAGAAGAAGAAGAAGAAGAAGAGGAGGAGGAGGAGGAGGAGGAGGAGGAGGAGGAGGAGGAGGAGGAGGAGGAGGAGGAGGAGGAGGAGGAGGAGGAGGAGGAGGAGGAGGAGGAGGAGGAGGAAAAGAAGAAGAAGAAGAAGAAGAAGAAGAAGAAGAAGAAGAAGAAGAAGAAGAAGAAGAAGAAGAAGAAGAAGAAGAAGAAGAAGAAGAAGAAGAAGAAGAAGAAGAAGAAATAACATCAACTGTCCCAAACTTCTAGGGAGAAATTATATCCTCATTTTCATTCTCACTCTTCATGGCAGATGGTCAAAATAGAAAAAACAATGTGCTATGCTGAAATGTAAAAGTTTAAACCCCTTTTTAAAAAAACTCTCATGTTATAAAATCAAAATGTTTCAAATAAAGGCAAAGTGAGCTTAAAACAATATTAAAAATGCTAATGAAGCTCCTTGGCTTGAAATGTGCCATTTTTACTCTTCAAGGCCTGGGATTAGAACTCAGGGTCTGGGTAACTCTGTTGCACTGTGGGGGAAGGGGAAGCTCACTGTGCTTGAAGACCAAAAAGTCAGGCCTGTTCCCTGGGCCTGAATTCATGCCCCAGTCATACTCCTTATATGCATTTTAAAGATAGGATTGAACTTCCGTACAGTTGTTCAGTCTATATCATGTTTGGTGTGGTTTTTCATTGTATTTTTTGTTTTATTCATTTATTTACCGTTTGTTTTATTGACTTTGATGACACCTAACCATGTATTACATTGTTTACATCCTATCCCATAGCATCTAAATTTGTAGACTTGTTCTCCATCATGCCTGACACCCAGCACTCTCCCAGAAAAGGAAAACAAGTGTCACACTTGGCTTCTTACTCCAGGTTGAAATTTTTGGCAGGCGCTGAGATCAAGCCCCAGAGGTGGCCAAAATAGCTATACATGGATAGGCAAGCGGTAGTATACCAATAAATGCATGTTAGTACAGAGTGTCAGAGCCGTGTATCTAGTATTCAATGACATCTACTAGGTTCCTAACCAGTCTTAGGTATTTATTATGCCTCCATTGAAGTAATATTATTCTTTTCATG
This sequence comes from Dipodomys merriami, assembly GCF_024711535.1. Lineage (NCBI taxonomy): Eukaryota > Metazoa > Chordata > Mammalia > Rodentia > Heteromyidae > Dipodomys > Dipodomys merriami. Next base: position 53,701 of record NW_027202780.1, on the reverse strand, counting down.
CCTAATTAACCATTAATTAAATGCAGTCTGTGTCCTAGGATTATTGTGTCTAATTTGATACTCGACTGCTACACAGACTACTCATTCAATCAGAACTTTTATGCATGGCAGGAATCTCTTGTGATCTCTTGCCATTGGTAGGTGTCAGGACTGGAATTTGAATTCAGGGACTCTGTTGTGGGGTTGAACTATGGCTTTTCTGACAGTTCGCCAGCCCTCAGCAATGACAACTCACCTGTGGGTGGCAACCATGTCATTCAGACCCAGGATAGTCACCGTGCAAGGAACCACATCCAAGAAACCACTTACCATGTGCAGCTTGCAGCTTTTTTTTTTGGTGACATTTTCATTTTGGTTTCCTGTCAGAACTAGGGTCTTAGGATTCCAGGATCGGCTTTGGTTCCTGAGGCTGCACCCCAGCCTAGTGTGAAGAAGCTGAGACAAAGCTGGGACGATTGAGTTCAAGCCATGTGCATGGCCAAAAAAATAAAAAAATAAATAAAAAGAAAAAAATACAAAATTAAAAAATTAAGACAATTAAAAATATAATAAAACGATTACTTATCTCCCTGGTTTGCAATTCGTGCCATTTTTTTCTGCGAAGCCTGGGATTTGAACTCCAGGTCTGGGTAAATAGGCAGCACTGTGGGGAAAGGGGAATCTCACTATGCTTGAAGACAAGAAAGTCAGGCTTGTTCCCCAGGCCTGAATTCAAGCCTCAGTCCTGGAAAACATACTCCTTATATACATTTTAAAAATAGGACTTATACTTCCATTCAGATACTCAGTCCATATCCTGTTTGGTGTGGTTATTCATTTTATTTCTTGATTTATTCATTTATTTACCATTTATTTTATTGACTCTGATGACACTTATACCATTTATTACATTGTTTATATACTATCACATAGCATCTAGATTTGTAGATGTGTTCTCTATCATGCCTGACATCCAGGACTCTCCCAGAAAAGGAAAACATGTGTCACACTCGGCTTCTTATTCCAAGATTAAATTATTGGCAGTGCTGGGATCTGAACTCAGGGCCTAGCAGGCCCAATTCATGAATGGGTGAGTGTGAGAACAGCAGCCTCTAGCCAGTGAAGCTGTCAGATGGTTCCCATGCACTGAGATCAAGCCCCAGGTTTGTACAAAACAGCGATACATGGGGAGGCAGACGGTGGCATCCAAAAAATATATATTGGTAAAAAGTGCCAGTCTGTCTATGACTGAATGGCATCTACTACGTTCTGACCAACTCTTAGGTATTTATTATACCAACATTGAAGGAATATTATTCTTTTCATGCTTAATAAACTATTAATTATGATCAATTAACATTCTAGGAATATTGCATACAATTTTAGACTCGACTGATGCACAAACTACTCTTTCAATTATATCTCTAGTGATCTCCTGCCATTGGTAGGTGTCAGGACTAGGATTTGAACCCAGAGCCTATGTTGACAGGTTGGCTGTAGCTTCCCTGATAGCTCTCCAGACTTCAGGAATGTCAGGTCAGGTCCACTTTGCAGCCCTGTCATTCAGACCCGGGATGGTAACCGTCCAAAGAAAAAAATGTAAAACCCCAGCCCTCTGCAGCTCACCACATTTTGTGCTTTCCCACTTTTTTTTTCTTCTTACAAACCCTCTGGGCCTAAGATCCCAAGATTGGCTATGGGTCTGGAGGCTGCAACCAGCCTAGATGATAGAGGCTGAGGTAGAGCTGCCACGACCTGAGTTCAAGCCCCGTGGTTGGAAAAAAAATAAATAAAAGAACTAAGTAAGTAAGTAAGTAAATTAAAAAAAAATCTCCCTGGTTTGGCATATCTGCCAGTTTTCTTTCCAGCCTGGGATTTGAACTCAGGCTCTTGGTAAATCCGTAGCCATGTGAGGGAAGGTGCAGAGTTGCCACTACTTGAGTTCAAACCCCATGCCAAGCCAAAAATTATTAAAAAATTAAGGCACTGACCTTGGCAGGGGGAGAAGTTGTGGAGAAGGGAGGGAAGGGATGGTAGGGGGAAACAAAGAAGGAGGCAACAATGCTCAATAGGAAATGTACTCTTTACCTTGTTCATGTAATTGCAACCCTCTGTACAACATTTTTACAATAAAAAGTGCACAAAAGAAGAAACAATGTAATGCTCAGAGAAGCATTTTGGGAGTAAGGGAAGGATGTCTGAATAGCTGTACAAAATTCTACACTGCTTTGTTTTTTAATGTTCACTATGGAACTGAATAAACATAACTGCTTTTATTAAAAAAAATTAAGTCACTGTCTTGGAACTGGGACTAGTATTTCTGCCATTACTGGGATCTGATCTCACCATCCAGGTAACTCTTTTGAACCATGGGGGAAGGCAAGGCTCACTGTCCTTGAGGAAAAGAAATTCAGGCTAGAGTTCCCAGGGACTGAATGCAGGTCCTGCAATAGAAAAAAATATTTCTAGGGGCTGGGAAGTTGGCTCAATGGTAGAGCTCTTGCCTTGCTTGCCTGAGGCCCCGGGTTTGATTTCTCAGCACCACATAAGCAAAAAGAAAAAAGCCCGAAGTAGTGCTGTGGCTCAAGTGGTAGAGTGCTAGCCTTGAGCTGAAGAGCTGAGGGAGAGTGCCTAGGCCCAGAGTTCAGGCCCCATGACTGGACCCAAAAACTAAAAAGAAAAAAAGGAAAAGAAAAAGAAAAAATATTTCTACATATGTGTAATATATGATATAAAATTACATATGTCTGCTAACTACATATTATGATTTTTTATTATTGATTTTGTATTTATTTATTATTTGATTCATTAATTTTTTATTGTATTTAGTGTTATTATACACATATTTATTTTAAAATTATACAAAATAATTTAAGACATTGACTCATTTTTCCTTAATACTATATTAAGTGTTGAAATATGATACATAATTAAATGGAGGCATTTGTCACAGTCTTCACATGTTTAGAATCTCTCCCAAGTATGAGATTTGACTTCTTTATCTATGGACATCTTCCTCTAGGGATTTTTTAGATGATTTATACTCAGAAGCCTTTTCATGAGGATAGGCAAGTTGAGGGATAAAATTGCAAGGGTGGGGTTAGAAATGTGGCTCAGTGGTAAAGAGCTGGCTCAGCATGCATAAATGCCAAGGTTTGAATCCTCAGTGCCACATACTCAGAAAAAGCCAGAAGCTCTGGAGTGGCTCAAGTGGCACAGTGCTAGGCTTGATAAAAAGGAGCTCAGAGACAGTACCCAGGCCCTAAGATCAAGCCCCAGGACTGGGAAAAACAAATGGCCAGATGCCAGTGGCTCACACCTGGAACCCTAGCTTCTCAAGAAGCTGAGATCTAAAGACCACAGTTCAAAGACAGCCTAGGAAAGGAAAAACAGTTAGACTCTTTTCTTCAATGAACCACCAAAAGAACCCACATGGTGCTGTGGCTCAAGTGGTAGGGTTCACCTTGAGCTGAAGGGCTCAAGGACAGTGCCCAGGCTTGAGTTCGAGAAACAAAACAGGAAAAAAGTGGGGGATAATCAAAGTACTTTTCTTATTTGCTAATTATGAGAACATTATCTGGAAAATGAACGCTGATGTACACCAGAATTGGAGTCTGAGTTCATTGTTCAAGTGTAGCAGATCCATATGCTGAGGCTCTCTGTCTCTAGCATTATAACCTTGTGTCCTAGAGGGTTCTGAAAGGTCCAATGTTGAAAGGCTTAATATGCTCCCCAAGCCCTTTGTGATAAGCAGTTGACTTGTATTGTCAATGTCATTACAGTTCTGAACCTAGCAAAGCACAAGTAGCTCATGCCCATCAACCTAGCTCAGGAGGCTGAGTTCTGAGCATCACAGGGTGAAGCCAGCCAGGGCAGGAAAGTCTATGACACTTTGACTTCCACTTCTGCAAGATCAGATATTCAACAACTTCTTAGATTTCCTTTGGTAATGAGAAGTTATTTGCCCCTAAATGTTCTTAGAGTTCTCGAGCTATAGATGCAGGATAAAAAACATCATTGACCCATCCTGGGTTTAAAAGAAGTTCTCAGGATCCAACCTGTAGCCCTGTTAGCAAGATGACCTCCAGTGTAACACTGTATTTGAGGAACAGAAAACAGTTACAAAAGCCAGGCTAGCTGAAGAAACCTGGGCTTGCTGGACTGGGAGGCAGAATGAGCACACTCAACAGGGAAGTAAGCTGCAAAACCACTTCATTCCTGGCACAGCCAGCAATGGGAGGAAACCTGAAACATTTGTTACAGTTATACCAGGATCAGGCTTTTCTCAGCCTCTTCAAACAATGACTAATTAACCTTCCTCCCTCAGGTGAAGGGAGCCTCAGGCTATCTTTAGTTTAACAATCAAGAGACAGTTTAGAGGGGGATAGGGGAGGAACAGAGTAGAAAACCTTGCTCGCTGGTTTTAGGGAGTGGGTTTTTGACTCTCCATCTGTCAGATTTAAAGGCCCTTCTTCTACCTCTGCCAGTGCTTTTTCCTTCCTTCATTCTCCACATCATTAATGCAAATCCCCAGTCCAAGGAGAGAGGTAGGGCTGTTTCTTTTCTGTCTCTGAACACCTGAGTTAGAACCTGGCTCTGCCTTCTTGGCTTTGGAGCCCTCGGCTTCCTGAGAAGTGGGACAGACACAGTCTTCCTGCTCTGTGGTTGTGTGAAGGCAATGCTGGTGGCATGGCACACTGCAGAAGGCCTCATCACTGGAAAGTATTCCCTTCGTTACTCCTGACATCCAAGAGCAGGTTCATCTATCTATATCTATCTATCTATCTATCTATCTATCTATCTATCTATCTATCTATCTATCTATCTATCTATCTATCTATCTATCTATCTATCTATCTATCTTTCTATCTATCCATCTATCCTTCTATCTATCTATATCTATCTATCTATCTATCTATCTATCTATCTATCTATCTATCTATCTATCTATCTATCTATCTATCTATCTATCTATCTATCTATCTATCTATCTATCCATCCATCCATCCATCTATCTACTTAGGTATCTACATACCTAACTAGCTATCTCTTTGCCAGTTCTTGGGTTGAACTCAAGGCCTGGGCACTGTCTCTAGCATTCTACTACTTGAGCCACACCATGCTACTGAGGAATCAAACCCAGGGCTTCTTACATCTTAGGCAAGCACTCTCTCAGTAATCCACATTCCCAGGCCCCTATTTTTTCTTAGTGGTAGTTTTTACATAATTATGCTACCAGCCGACATCTCCAAGTTTAATTTTCTGAATACAGGTTATTTCTACAAAACATAACCTTCTCTTCCCCTACCTGATTTGTGACTCTACTGGCCTTTACCTCATAATAAAATGTAAATAAAGGCTACTATGAGCTTAGGTGGGCATCATATAAGGTCACATGCCTGGAACCCTGGAAGAGAAAAGCCATGGGCCAGAAATGAAGAGAATGATGCAGTATGCACAAGAGCATATCTGAAAAATAAATCTGTAAATAAAAGCAGAAGCATTTCATACGGTCTGTTTGCAATCAGGGAGGTAATATACACACATTAGTAGTTAGGGCTCTCATTTTTTTTGAATTTTTTTGGCCTTCTCTTTTTGAAATGTTTTGTCGTCGTCCCAGGGCTTATACTCAAGGCCGGATGCATTCTTCAGCTGTTTTTCTCAAGGCTGAGGCTCTACCACTGCCACAACTCCACTCACAGCCATCTGGTCGTTAATTGGACATAAGCGCCTCCCAGGCTTTCCTGCCTGGTCTGGACTGTATCTACTACTTGGCTTTATCAAAGCTGGAGCTCTACTCTCTGGGCCACTGCTCCACTTCTATTTTTCAGGTGGCTTATTGGAGATAAGCCTCTCACAGTCTCTCCTGCTCAGGCTGCCTTTGGATTGTGATCTCTTGAGGAGGCTTCAAGCGGCTTTCCTCAGGGATTCACCAAGAGCAGATTCACAGAAACCCTTAGTCTAAATCTTGAGAGCAACTGGAGTAAAACAGACACATGAAGATGCTTCTAGTGTGTTCTAGATAATTAAAGTGGGAGACAAAAAACACTCATACTAATTAGATCATTTTATAGGCAAAAAGAGCAATGCAGACAGCATGAAGATTGCTCCAGCTTTTGGTCCTCTCATCCTAAGACAATAAATTCACTGCAGCTCAATGCTAAGTTACAGAACTGGTATGTCTTGGGGACATTTGCTCCCAAATCCTGCGACACTCATTTCTCACTTTTGGCTTCCAACCTCTGACCAGAGGAGAAGATGACAAGAGAGATTCCTTCTCAGAGAAAGCATCTATAAAGAACATTTGGTAGTTTACTTATAAATTCAAACCATTGGAATGACCTTGTGAAGAAGTCAGATTATCCAGATTAAAAAATTAAGAAGAAAAGGAAGGCAGGTGGCAGTGGCTGCTGGCTGTAATTCTACCTCCTAAGGAGGCTGAGATGTAGAGAATCTGAGTTTGAATCCAGCCAGCATAGGAAAGTCTATGACACTGTTATTTCTAAAAGATCAAATTAAAACACAGAAGTGAGGCAGTGACTCAAGGTTAATGCACGACCCTTGAACAAAGGAGCTCAGGGACAACCCCTGAAATATGACCTTAGGGTCATATTTCAACTGCAGGACCTGAACCCCCCCCCCAAAAAAAAAGAGCCTGTACATCATGTCTTTTGTATATATGGATTTATTCCTATAGGTGAAGCTCCAGAGTATCTATGATGATTGGCACCAAGCTAGGAAATTTGTATTCAATACAATTATTTCAAAACACAGAGACTGCTTTCATGACAGTACATATTTCAGGCTTCCCTTCACTGTTCCCAGTGTAGGCTGAGGGTTTCTCTGCCTCCAAGGCCTGCTGGAAGAAATCTCACTCATTGTCTGGATATGCAGACAAAAGGCCTCACTCCTGTACAGCTGGGTAACAAACAATTCCATCAGGGCCACTTAGTGAGGAGGGGTGTGGGAGGACTGTGATGGTCAGGAGAAAAAGGCCTCTTTGTACCCAAAGTTATCTCTCTCCCCAGTGCTCCATGTTGACAGGAAGCCTTCATTTGTGCTACCTCCTGTGGCAGGCCAAGTTCTGTTCATTTATCCTGCCTTCGTGAGACAATATAACTGGTGTTCAGATACAGTGCTCAATATAATTCAGGAGTCCTTCTGGCAGACAACTCGGGCAAGGGGCCTTATGAGATGTTTCACTGATGGCGATGATGGGCCTATGACATCTCTTCTAGGTTTGCAGAAGCTTGAGAAATCCATGTGTATGTCAGATATCACAAGGCTCCCTGTCATATGGGGTTGATGAAGCTCATCAGGTTTTTGAAATCTTTGACCTCTCCTATTTGGGCCCTGGGTGGCTAGGTTTTGGGTTGAACACAGAGCCTGGTTGCTGAGCATGAGCTCAGTGTGGAATCCCAGTGCTTTACCATTTTGTCATAGCTTCACTTCTGGTCTGCTTGTGTGTGTGTGTGTCCATGTGTGTGCACACTTACACCAGTCCTGGAGCTGGAACTCAGCACCTGAGTACTGTACCTAGTTTCTCTTGTACAAGGATAGCCCTCTCCCACTTGAGCCACAGAGACACTTCCGGCTTTTTTTTTCTAGTGATGTGGTCCTGAGAAATCATGCCCAGGGTTTCATATATGCAAAGCACTCTACCCCTAAGGCACATTCCCAGCCCTCTACTCCAGGTTTGTTAGTTAGTTTCTTTCTTTTTTGTTGTTATCGGTTGCAGGAGTTGAAGTCTAGGCCGGGTGGTGTCCCTGAGCTCTTCAGCTCAAGTCTTGTGCTTTACCACTTGAGCCACAGAGCCACTTCAAGTTTTCTGGTGGTTCATTGGAGCTAAGTGTCTCAAGGACTTTCCTGCCCAGGCTAGCTTTGAACCATGATCTTCAGATCTCATCCTCCTGAGTAGTTAGGATGACCAACATGAGCCTCAAGCACCCAGCTTCCACTTCAGGTTTCTTAGTGATGAATTGGAGATATAATCTCATGGGACCTTTTGTGTCAGGGATAGTTTGGAACCCAGATCCTCAGATTTCAGTTTCCTGAGAAGGCAGGATGACAGACATTGGCTATAGAACCCTAGGCCATGGCACTCTGCTGCAAGGGGCTCCTTGGCTCCACATGGTGGAGTGCTAGCCATGAGCCCAAGAGGTAAAGGTCAGTGCCTAGGCCCCGAGTTCAAGATTCATGACTGAGGAAAAACAAAACAAAATTGTCTGCAGGAGACAACTCACCCACTCTTTAGTAATACATAATTTCGTCCCTGCCATCGGGACATATCTGAGCCTCAATATTCTTGTCTGCATAATCATCTCATTTCAAAGAGATTCACTTACTTCCTGTCAGGGCTGGGTTTTATAGCCCCCGAGCAGCTTGGATGATGGGGGTAAGCCAGCAGCCTCTGGTTCCATGTAGCTGGGTTGCAGCGGCTTCCATCTGGCTAAGTCAGGTTAAGTGGGAGTTGTCAGCGCCAGACTCCTAGCTTGCTTTGTGATGAGTTGTTTGAAGTCCTGCCCTTCTGTAGTTGCAGGTAGAACATTCTACCTTTTTTGCGGCAGTCCTGGGCCTTGAGTAAGGGCTTAGACACTGGCCTCAAGCATTTGTGCTCCAGGATAATGCTCAATTGATTGAAAGACAGCAGAACTTCTGGGTTTTCTGTTTATATGGCACTGAGGAATCTAACCCAGGGTTTTGTGATTACTAGGTGAGCACTCAACCACCGAGCCCCAGGAGGTATAGAAATTGCATAAGAAGAGAGATGTCTGTATATTATTTATAGATAATTACTACCATTTATTACATATTAAGTTATGTCTCCTTAATGATTTGTCTCTGTAGAACAACTAATAAAACATTAATTAATAATTACTTAATATCCTGTTATTGTTTATAATATATGTATATACATGCATACATATAATTACATATTTTATAGAATGAGACAGATGTTTATATATAATTAAATTTTGCATCATGTGTTACAACCAATTATTAGGTATTTAATTATGTCTCCATGTAATTTTTATTCTGTTAATGCTTAATAAAATAGTAATTTTACTTAATTCACGTTCTATAACTATTGTGTCTAATTTTATCCCAGAATGATTCACTACTAATTCAATCTGTTTTTCATTTATTGTAGTGACAATCCTTCCGCCTATGACATTTCTTACCTTTATGACATTCTCTTACATAGCATATAGATTTGCATCCAAATTTTACATCCTACCTGACACTGAGCACTTTAAAAGAAAAGGAAAACATGTGTCACGCTCGGCTTCTTACTCCAAGACTACATTTTTGGCAGTGCTGGGATCTAAACTCGGGGCCTAGAAGGCTCAATTCATGAATTGGTGACTGCCAGCACAGCAGCCTCTAGCCATATTGCACTTAGTGTACTTATTCATTTTATTTTTTATTCATTTATTTACCATTATTTTATTGAATGTTATTACACATGGAATATTTACTACATTTATTGTATAGGATATACATTTGCCTATGTATGAAACTTCACACCTGACACCCAGGCTTTTCACAGAAAAAGAAAACGTGTCACCCTAGACTTCTTACTCCACGATTCAATTTTTGTGAGTGCTGGCATTTGAACTCACAGCATACATGGATCAATTCATGAATAGGTGAGTGTCAGCACTCCAGCATGGGGCATATGGAGCTGACAAGCAGGTCCCAGCATCTGAGATCCAGCCCCAGGTGTTGACAAAATAAGAACAGATTGACATGCTGATGGTAGTACACAAATAAATATATATCCTTAAAATGTGCCAGAGATGTCTACACATTATTCAGTTATATAGGCTACATTCCTACCAATTCTTGGGTATTTATTATGCCTCCATGTAATTATTGTTGTTTTCATCTTTAATGAATTATTAATTAAATCAACCGCTGTCCCGAAAGTATTGCATCCATGTAATTAATAGTACTCTTTGAATGTGTCAAAAAGTATTCATTAAAATCCATTGGCCTTCTAAAATCACTCTCTAATTTTATACTAGTATCATTAAGGAAAAACTAATTCAACCTTGATATTCATAACCTTCCATCCGTATTCCTATGAATAGTAATGAGACTCTTAGGATCTCCCTCCATTGGTAGGGGTCAGGACAGGGCTTCAAACACAGGTCCTATGTTGCTATGTTGGTCTATGGCTTCCCTGGCAGCCTGCCAGCCTTCAGCAATGCCAGGTAACAAACACTTTTCAGCCATGTCATTCAGACCCATTATGGACAACTTGAAAAACAAATGTAAAATTGGCAGCCATGTTCAAGTTGCTGGGTTTTTTTTCGGTGTCATTTTATTTATTTATTTATTTCCTGTCAGCCTTTGAGGTTCAGGAACCCAGGTTTGGCTGTGGGTCCAGTGGCTTCAACACAGCCTAGAGTGATCAAAGCTGAGGCAGCGTTGCCATGACCTGAGTTGAAGCCCTGTGCTTGACAAAATAAAAATACATACATACATACATACATACATACATACATACATACATACATACTTACATGCATGCATGCATGCATGCATAAATGCATGCATATATACATACATTTAAAATATTTAAAAAATTATGAGGCTCCTTGGCTTGGAATTCATGCCATTTTCTACTGCAGGACTTGGGGTTTAAACTCAGGGTTTGGGTAAATCTGCAGCACTGTTGGCGAAGGGAAAGCTCACCATGTTAAAGACAAGAAAGTCAGGGCTGTTCCCAGGGGTTGAATTCAAGACCTAGCACCCAAAAAAATAATATTCATATACATTTTAAATACATGATTTATATTTACATACACATGTTTACTATATATTACAATTAGTGTAGTTATTCATTTTATTTTGTGTTTTATTTATTTCTTATGTATTTTAGAGAGTATGATTAAATGTATAACATTTTTTACATTCTATTACATGGGACATAGATTTGACTATGTATTATACATCATCCTCAGACCCAGGACTTTCACTGATAAGGAAAACAAGTGGGACAATTGGTTTCTACCACAAGGATTAAGTTTTTGGTAGTTCTGTGATTTGAACTCTGGGCCTCGAAGGCCCACTTCATGAATGGGTCAATGTTAACACACCAGTCTGATGCAAGTGAAGTTGGCAGGAAAATTTGATGACCTGAGATCAAGCCCTAGAAGTGGCTAATATATAAACAAATAGATGTGTAGATTGCAGTGTGTGTGTGTGTGTGTGTGTGTGTGTGTGTATTTACATATGTATATACATCTATAAATAAATGTATACAGAGACAGATGAACATTTAAGTAGATTCTAGTGTATAACTCTATATGAAGTGATGTTTTATACGTTCTATTACTATAAATTATTTGGTCTAAAATTATGCCTCCATCAACTAATCACAGTAGAAAACTTACAAAGAATTAATTAAATTAATCATTGACCCATATTTATTGCATACAATCTTATTTTAGAATTATTAGCTAATTAGTAATTCAATTAGTACATGTCAAACGTACTATAAGTTCCTATAGAGAGGAAAGAGTTTTCTAGGATCTTCAGACATGTGTGGGTGGCAGTCCCAGGATCAAACTAAGGGCCTAGGTGTCTGGGTTGGGCTCAGGGTTCACCGACAGACTGGGAGCCTTCGGCCATGTAACGTCACATACAATTTTCGAGCCGAATCATTGAGACCCAGGATGGTCACAGTGCAAATGAAACAAAGGTAAAACAGTTGTGCAAAACTTACTGGTTTTTTCCTCCTCCATTTTTGTTGGTTTGATGCATTTTTGCCAGTGTTGGGAGTTGAACTCAGATCCTAGGAAGCCTGGATCATATGTGGGTGTAAATGCTGCACCCCAGCCTAAGGTAATCATAAGTTAAGACACAATACAGTGCTTCCTTGTGCAAAAGTAGCTCAGGGACAGTGCCTAAGCTCACAGTTCATGCCTCAGGACCTGCCACAAAAAAAAGAGCCAGTAACACCATGTGTCTGTGTATGTATGCATGTATTTTTATCAGTGAACATCCAGAGTTGCTATGAAGAAAGGTTTGAATAGAATGATTTCATAGCACAGAGAGTGCTTTCAAGACAGTGTATGTTCCGGGGCTCCCCTCACTGTTCCCAGTTTAGCCTGAGGGTTTCTGCACACCCAAGGCTGCTGGAGGAAGTCTGCCTCATTGTTGTAACAAGCAGACAAAAGGCCTCACTCCTGTACAACTGTATAACAAACAATTCATCCAGGGCAATTAGTGAGGATGAGTGTGGGCAGATTCTGAAGGCCAGGAGAAAAAGGCCTCTTTGTACCCCAAGCTTTCTCTCTCCCCAGAGCTCTCTTTTGACAGGAAGCCTTCATTTGTGCCACCTCCTGTGGCAGGTCAAGTTCCCTGCACTTATCCTGTCTTTGTTAGACTATGTTCCAGTGTTGAAACAAATTGCTACAATTAATTCAAGGGTCTTTCTGGCAGACAACAAGTTAGCTGAACCTAATGAAAAGATTCCTAATTGGCAAAGGTGCCTCCCTAGGTTTCCTGAAGCTTGCTAATTCTAAGCACTTGTGCAAAATCACAACGCTTCCTGTCATCTATGGCTGGTGAAGTTCATCAGGTTTTGAAACCTTTGACCTCTCCTAGTTGGGCCCTGGGTGGCTAGGTTTTGTGGTTGAACACAGGGCCAGGGTGCTGACCATGAGCTCAGAGCTGAAGCTCTTTGCTTTACCACCATTTGGTGTCACAGTTCCACTTTTGGTATCTGTTTGTGTGTGTGTGTGTGTGTGTGTGTGTGTGTGTGTGTGTGTGTGTGTGTGTGTGTGTGTGTGTGTGTGTGTGTGTGTGCGTGCACGCATGTGCAAACAACAGTCCTGGAGCTTGAACTCAGTACCTGAGCACTGTACCTGAGTTTATCCTGTGTAAAGATAGTGCACTACCACATGAGCCACAGAGCCACTTCAGGCTTTTTTTCTAGGAATGTGGTACTGAGGATTCAAACCAAGGGTTTCATAAATGCAAAACACTCTACCCCTAAGACACATTCCCAGCACTCCATTTCAGCTTTCTTTCTTTTCTTGTAAGTTGGAGGAATTGAAGACTGGGACTGGGTGCTCAAGTCTAGCACTCTACCACTTGAGCTACAGTGCCTCCTCAGGCTTTCTGGTGGTTCACTGGAGAAAGCATCTCAAGGAATCTCCTGCCCAGGCTGGCTTTGAACTGTGATCCTCAGCTCTCAGGTTCCTGAGTAGCTAGGATGACAGGCATGAGTCACCAGTGCCCAGCTTCCACTTCAAGTTTCTAAGTGGTGAATAGAAGATAATAGTCTCATGGGACTTTTGTGTCTGGGATAGTTTGGAACCCAGATCATCAGATTCCTGACCAGGCAGGATGACAGACCTCAGCTAAAGACACCTAAGCTGTGACACTTTGCTGCAAGGGGGTGCTTGGGTCCACGTGGTAGAGCGCTAGCCATGAGCACAAGAGGAAAGTCAGCGCCTAGGCTCTGAGTTGAAGGTTCATGATGGAGAAAACTAAACCAAAACAATTGTCTGTAGGAGACAAGTCACTAGAGTTCAGTACATACATAAATTTGGCTCTTCTTTGGGGACATATCTGAACCTCAACTTTCTCAGCAGCACAATCATCTTACTTGTTGAGCTATAACAAGGACCAGATGAAAGAAAACCCCCCTTGAAGGGTTCAGCACATAGCACCCTGTGAAAGACTCGGCACACAGCATCCCAGGAAGGACTTGTACACTTCAAATTGAGAAATTGAAATAGAGTGGATTAAAAACTACACGTAAATATTTTCTGTCTACACATATAAAAGCACACAAGAAGAAGGGTCTAGTGTGGGCTAGGATGATATTAAATAGGTTTCCTGTCATAGTTCTACCTTGCCTGAGTTGCCTTGTGTTTCCCTTTGTTTCTTACTATAATAAGGCCTGGGACATTGGTTTCGTAGTTTAGCACTGATCCAATGTCTGCAGCATTGAGTGAGGCACTCACACCTCTCATGCCTGAGACCTGAGTCTCTTGAACTTTGAAAACAACACAGGAACATCTTTCTTGTTCCTGAGCCACAGGCCAAGTGAGCTGGCTTGAGCTGTCAGTTACAGTTACTTGGCGCTCAGAATTCCATTATGATGGAGGTAGTGTCATCTCTCAGAGCCCAATGTTCTAAGCTGCTTTCTCACATAAGACCATCCCAAAGACAAACTGGAGGCTGAAATCTCCCCTCCCACATCACTTTATACACATATGGACATTGTTAAATCCCAACATTCTCAGCTTGAACTAGATACAGGCATTGTCTCAGCCTCAAAGAGCCCTTCCTAGGTCAGATTCAGGCCTTATTTGTCACTATTCTTCACATCCTGCACAAATCATTTTGCTTCTCAGGGCCCTATCAGCCTGCCATGTGCTTCTTGCATGTATTCCTAGGACATGGTTAGGTTTTTGTTTCCTAATCTTCTGTTTGCTCTTGAAGCCCCTGTGTGCTATCACTTGGAAAAAAGATAAGTACTTAGAGGTGGGAGAAATCAAAAAAGTATTAAAAACAAACATTACACATATAGTCAGACATTTTTACAGGTGTACAGTCTTGTAAGACGAGAGTATTTTTGATACTTTTATCATATTTTATGACAGATGGGAAGGGGAGAAGGGAAGAGGTGCTGCATTGTATTCTCATAATTCAATGATTATTATTTTAAAATACTGTATTTGAAGGAATGTTATATTTAAAGATAAAAACTGTGCTCCTGTTCTTTATTATAAGCTAGTCGTTTATAAAGCATTCCTCACTAAAGTCTTGTCATCTGTGTCCCATGAACAATCCTCCTCCTTCAAAATAATCAAGGAAAACACTTCACAAATAAGTGGACTGTTGTCCAATCTCTGGATAAGAATTTAAGATACAACATTGCCTGTGATTTTGTGCGTGTACATGTGTGCGGGAATGTGTGTGTATGTAGGTGAACGTGTGTCTGTGCATATGGGTGTTTTAGGACTTGAACAGGGACTATATGACAATCCTGAGCATCTTTACCTTGACTGTAGTGCTGTACCAATTGTGCCACAGTTCCAATGCAAGCTTTTCATAGTGAAATGGAGAGGAGAGACTCATAAAAATTCCTGATCAGGCTATCTGAACTAAATCTCACGTCTCAACCTCCTGATTAGGTAGAGTTATAATTATGAGTCTCCCGAACCTGGTGATAAAGCACTGTTACTGGAGAGAGTGGGATTGCATGTTTCAGTCCAGCTTCACAACACTCTATATCATGAAACAGCAACAGCAAAACCCTATATCAAAATACAATAATAACATGTAATTAGAATACAATTTAGTGATATAGTCTGCTAGCATAACTTTCAGGAAAAGTTGGTCTTAATGATTTAGCAACACAAAACCAAACAAAATGAGATAATTTCAGTAGATTCTATGAAGTTTTTAAATTCCATCTTAATAATTTCAAAACATTATAAGGAACAAGAAAACATTCATACTTCTAAGGAGAATGTTAAAAAGATAAAAGATGGAAGATTATGAAATGGAATATTCTACACTGCAGGAATATTATTGTCATGGTGAATATATGGTGGTATTGTTATGGTGAATATATGATAATGTTCTTCAGAGGAGCAATAGATAAATATATACCTACTGCACATAGTTTAACTTGTCTATCTCTATCAACTTCCAGTCTTCTAGTGCACATTATCAATGTATTCATGTTTATGGTGTATTCCAAAAAATAACTATCAGAGGCAGGAGTTACCAAAATACATTAGCTTCAATGTTTTAGGAGATAAACACGTGTTAATCATATTGATTATTTTATATAAATTATACATGTAATGTGTTATCATTGTATCTCTAAGTATGTACAAACACTACTTCAAAGTGAAATGAAATACAACAAGGTTTTGAAGGCATATACCTATAAAGCTAGCTATTTGGGACATCAGTTCATGACCAGTGTAGTTTTACCTGCAATGGTCCCCAACCCCTGGCTCTGTGTGATGGAATACATCTATCATCACAGGTCCATGGGGAGCTGAGAGCAGGAGGATTTGAATTTCATGCCATACTTGGCAAGAATTTCCACATGGCTCCATCTCAACCAAAGAAGGTTCAACACTCCCCCACCTAAGTGCAAGTAAAAATAAGAGCATTATAGTATAAGAAACGAACAATATTAAAACATGCCAATACAAACCATCATGAACAACAAACATCTAGTGTTTGTTTCTCATACCTGTAATCCTAAATATAGCTAGGATTATATATGTGAGCCAGAGGAACTAAGCAGTTCATTATTTTAAAAATGATTATTTGAGTGTCTGCTTTGACTCCGAGTTCTTTGATCTATTTGGAGTTGATTCTGGTGCAGGGGGATAATATAAGGATATAGTTTTAGTTTTATACAAGTGATTAACCAATTTTGCCAGCACCATTCACTGAAGAGCCTGTCTTTCTTCCATTGTATTTTTTACCTCCCTTATCGAAGATTAATGGCTGTGTCTATAGGTTCATTTCTGGGATATTAATTCTATTTCATTAGTCCTAAAATCTGTTCTTGTGCCAGAACCAAACTCTTTTGATTACTATGGCTTTGTAGTAGAGATTGAAATTTGGTATTGATATTCCTCCAGCACCGTTCTTTCTATTAAGGATCATTTCTGCTATTCGAGGTCTTTTATTGTTCCATATGAATTTTTGGACTGCTTGTTCTATTTTCTTGAAGAATGAGGTTGGAATATGGATATCCCATTGAAGTTGTAGATAGCCTTGGGAAATATTGACATTTTCACAATGTTGATCCTTACAATACAGGAGCACGGGAGGTTTTTCCACTTTCTAAGTTCTGTGTTGATTTCCTTTTTCAGTTGTAAAATTTTCATCCTAGACGTCCTTCACTTCTTTGGTTAAGTTAATTCCTAGGTATTTTAATTTTGTGGGGCTATTATAAATGGAGTTGCTTTAATGATTTCAGCCACACTTTTCTCATTGTTGGCATACAGAAAAGCCATTGCTTTTTGAGGGTTAATTTTATACCCTGCCACTTTGCCAAAGTTTTGAATCAGCTGAGTAATTTGTGAGTGGAGTCAGTGAATAGGAGAAACCTAGGTCTCCTTGGCACAGGCAGAAATTTTCTTAATAGAAACTCAGAAACACAACCATTCAAAGAAAGGTTGGACAAATGGGATTGCATGAAATTGCAGAGATTCTGCATGGCAAAGGGCATAGGTAGCAAGATCAATAGAAAGCCCACTACTGGGAGATCTTCACTAGCCATAAAACGGACAATGTTCTCATATCTGAAATATACTTGGAACTCAAAAAATTAAATCCCCCAACAACAAGTTCTCAAAGAAACAACTGCCCAATAAATAAGTAGGCTAAGACTTAAAGATAAACTTCTCTGAAGAGGAAAAAAGGATGGCCAATAGACACATGAAGAAATGCTCAACCTCCCTAGCCATCAAAGAAATTCAAATCAAAACAACACTGATACATCACCTCACCCCAGTTAGAATGGCTATAATCAAGAGCTCTAATAACAACAGATGCTGGAGTGGATGTGGACAGAAGGGAACCTTACTACACTGTTGGTGGGAGTGTAAACTTGTTCAACCACTTTGGAAAGTAATTTGGACGTTCCTCAAAAGACTCCACATAGAGCTCCCCTATAACCCAACAATCCCACTTTTGAGCATTTATCTAAATGTTTACAAACAAGACCACACTAAAGCTACCAGCACAGCTATGATTATTGCAGTATTATTTACTATAGCTAAGATATGGAACCAACCCAGATGCCCCTCAGAAGATGAATGGATCCAGAGAATGTGGTATATATACACAATGGAATTCTATGCCTGCATCAGAAAGAATGACATTGCCCCATTTTTTAGGAAATATAAAGTCTTGGAAAAAAACATATTAAGTGAAGTAAGCCAAGCCAAAGAAACATAGCTCCCAGGGTTTCCCTTATTTGCAATATCTAGTATATGTATGAGTCAAGCAGAAAAGGTCAGATAAGTTGATGTTAGGAAAATGAGCCCTAAGTTATGTATTCGAATGTTTTTTTTTCCTTTCATGCATTCGTTTGTAACACATTTATAAGATTATTTCTTTGTTGCTTTGTATGTCCCTCCCCCACAGTATAACCCCTGCTTTCACTGTATTTAATGTCGGTATAATTTGTGGAGGGGAAGGGGAAAAACAAGTCTTTTAAATAAGAAAATCTATTCCCTATTTTAAAACATATATCAATTTAGTGGATTTTAGTGTTATTAGTATAAATTCTGCATGCATAATATATGTAATGCATTATATTACATAACATATAAATGATATATTTATAATGTATGTATAATTACTGATATTCTATAAATACTATATGTTTAAAACTGGTTTTATTATTATATTGTGAAGGATACAAAGAATGACAACTTTATTTGAATAAATATATTTGTATGATTTAGTCACATTATTTTTTCTGTGTCATTACTGAGGCTTGAACTATGGTCTGGGTGTTGTCCTTGAGCCATTTAACTCAAACTGGCTTCATATAGCTATATGTAGATTTCAGCCCCTAAGTAGCTGGGATTACAATCATGAGTCATATTATGTTTTTTTTTTAATTCCATCCTTGGCATGTTCTTACATAATTATTTTTGAATGTTCAATTATATTATGATATTTCATTTCTAAACCAATTCAGAATAAATAACTACTTATTGGGTAAAGCTATTTGTTGCAATAGAAATTGTAAGGACCCTACTTTACTATCAATTTTCAAAGATATTGCTGGTTTAATACCTGGACAGACGAGTAGAAAAATTAAATTAAGTGTTCATAGTAAATGTACTATATTATATTACATAATATGTAAATGATATATTTATAATATATGCATAATTAAGGATATTCTATAATTACTATAAAATATATGTATAAAACTGGTTTTAATATTATACTGTGAAGGATACAAGGAAAGAAAATATCCCTATCTTAACTGTCTCACTTTCAACGGTAGACAAACTATGCTATAAAAATATATCTTCAAGAAAGCACACCTCTGAAATCACGTGTTCATCTTCATTGCTATGAACACCTTCTAAGATTGCCTACATTTATCCACTAGTGTCAACTTACAATCACAAACACTTTGTGATACTTTCTGGATAAAGTTGCTTGTCCTCATTCTCATGAACCTTTCAGTAACTTCAGTGCAGAACATTTTCTCCTACTTAGCCTGTAGATGATATCATCCTTTGTTATTTCCCATCAAAGAAATTGTGGCTAGCAGGCTTGAGTATTGGTATATTCAGAAGTTCTTTGGTTGTGAATTTTTCCTTTCCTTTCTTGGCAAGTGAGCTGGAATAATGAAAAACACTTAAGGCAATATGTTTTACTGTAAATAAAAACATACTGATTTGAAAATACTACAAATATTGATTCTTAAAATTTATTTTTAATTCAAATATAATAGGGATGGTTTTAGTGTTGCATGTCTTTAAATCTAGCTATTTAGATGGCTGAAAACAGAGGATCATACTTTCAAGCTAGAATAGGTTAATAGACCATGAGTCACTTATCTTCAACTAAGAACCAAAAAGCTAAAAGTGGAGCTGTGGATCAAATAGAAGACTGCAAACCTGAACAAAAAGAAGAGTAAAAGAACCTAGGCCCCAAATTTAAGTCATAGTACTAGTACACATATACCATATAGATATATGGTTCCTAATATATTTGAAACCTGGTCATAGATTAAGTATGAAGTGTGAAAAAGTATGTAAGTCTGAAATGACTCCGAGGTATTTTGACAAGACAACTGGAAGAGTTATCACTTAGTCAAATAGTAATGAGGGATTGGTTTGTAGATAAAGATCAAAGCTCACTTTGGAAACTGTTTAGTTTGTTAAAATCAGTAGCTAGGAGTTGTCAGTAAACAGGATGCTTTAAGCATTGTAATAAAAGAAAGAACAAAGCTGGAGAAAAAAACAGAAATAATTACATGTACTCAGTGGTAACAACCATGAGAAGGAATATTATAGAATTAAGATAGAAATAAGCCCTGTGACACAAATATGTAAAACATGACAAATGAAGAAAAAGAGTAATAAGTATGCAATGCAGACTTATATGGGTAGGTATTTTTAATGTTTAAGGCCTATGAAGTGATTGTGTGATGACCTAAAATTTAAGAAATTGGAAAGGTCAACTATCCCTTGTGCCAACCATAGCTGATAGTTTAAGTAAAACAGGGCCACAATAGTGTGTCTTGATTTACCAAAGTGAAAACACTCCAATATTTGGAAAGCCAATTTTTGGATATGTGGTTGGAGTGACAATTACTGCAGTTTGTTCAAGTATCAGTAGAAGGGTACAGTTTTAGCACAATGATAGAAATCTTTCAGGGATCTGGTAGATTTCCCTCAGTCTTCAATTTTCCTTTTTTTTTGTGAGTACCAAAAGATCATTACTGGAAGCCATTCCCAAATTTTGCCTTTGGCAATTTATCAGATATTCAGTCTATCCCATGTCCAAATAATAGAGAATGGGAACAGGTCTACATTGAGCACTCACAGGAGACAGGTCTCTGGAATTTCTCAGGAAGAGCCTTCTGCAATCGTGGGATGGATAGAGCTGGATTATATACAAAATAGACATCATAGATTGAAAGTATTCTGCTAAATTGATACTTGAGATATTGGATGTTTTAACTGCATTGTATTGATTTTTATGAATCAATTAATTAGATACTTTATACCATATGATATTTACAAGACAATGAATTGCATGCTTATTGCATTTCCTTTGTATAACATATACTATGTTTTGAAATTTGGTAAAAAAAGATTCGTCTTTTTATTTTTTTAATAAGGATTACCCCTATGGAAATGCCCTGGAACATTGTAACTTCAAGTCATATGATGCCATGTGTCATATCCTATTTTCCTTGTACAGACTTGGTAATAAATTATATGTAATTTATTTTTTATTTTTATTTATTTTCTATTGCAGCACCTTGATATGTGTAATTAAAACTGTAGTTTTCTTCAAGTATTTCATCTTACACTCAAGATTTTTCCTTCCAAGCTTTCTAATAAATATGTAATCTATTCAATTTTGAAAAGTACTGCTGTACCTCCCACTTATTTGTGGCATTTCTGAAACCCTATGTGTCAGGGTGGATACCTTTGCCTGTAACAAGTATTGTTGAATACATAACATTTGGCTACTTAGAGAACAAAGGATGTGAAGCTACACTAGCCAGATAAAGATCTTCCAGGACAATTCAAGGGCAACTCATGTACTCTCTATGTAGGTGAATAGGGAGCATAGAAAAGAAAGTCTTACACTTGAAAATGATTGAGTGTGTGTGCACATAGGTGTTCACTTATTTATCTGTTGCTAGAGTTTTACACATTCACAGTTTCCAAAATCCAGAGAATCACATCCATGGGCATCGCTTTCCTATGTTGCTCTTTGGGTAATAAGAATGAAACGTGGTATTGTCCTGTGGTAGAGAAATTACTCAGACATTCAAGTTTTTTTCTTTCATATGTTGCTTGTTCCTACGTCTAAAATTAGGAAGTCTGTTAATACATAATATATTTTAAATTATTACACATTTAATACATAACACAATATATAATATATTATATATAATACCTGACATTATTATATATTCATAAGTTTAAATATGGCAAACTTATCAATGTCCATACTTTCCTAGCCATGATTAGGTTCAGTAGAGTTAGGTGCATTACATCTCCACAGGGAAAATCTACTGAAGTTATGATGACCTTGACCTGGATAAGGAGAATTCCTGTAAAAGGAGCCTCTCCTCAATTATGAGAAAAGATAAGTTTGGAAGTTTTTGGGGTTTTTTTTGTTTGTTTTTATTTTGGCCGGTCAAAAGGCCTGAACTTTGGGCCTGGGCACTGCCTTTCACCTCTTCAGCTCAAGGCTAGTGCTCTACCACTCAAGCCATAGTACCACTTCTGGCTTTTTCTACTTATGTAGCACTGAAGAATCGAACCCAGGGCCTCATGCATACAAGGCAAGCACTCTACCACTGAGCCACCTTCCCAGCCCAAGTATGGAAGTTTTTGAGAAGAGGGATTTGGCATTTGCTTTGCATCCTTGATTATTAATGAATAGGTATTATTTTACTCCAAATTTCGTCTCCTTTTGTGTTCTATAAATAGTTACACATGATCAACATTCCATTGCATATCTTTTTTTGTTGTTGTTGTTGGTCGTGGGGCTTGAACTCTGGGCCTGGGCGCTGTCCCTGAGCTCTTCAGCTCAAGGCGAATGCTCTACCACTTGAGCTACAGCGCCACTTCCGTTTTTCTGGTGGTTTAATGGAGATAGGAGTCTCATGGTCTCTCCTGCCTGGGCTGGCGTTGAACCGCGATACTCAGATCTCAGCCTCCTGAGTAGCTAGGATTACAGGCATGAGCCACCAGCTCCCGGATCCATCGCATATCTTTAAGTCCTTCTTTTATTTCTTTTATCATTATTATTTTGTTGTAGTTTTGCTGATCCTGAAGCTTGAACTCAGGTCCTAGGCAGTGTCACTGAGCTCAAGGCTAGTACTCTGCCACTTGAGCCACAGGACAACTTTTGAGTTTTTCAGCCTTGGCTTGCTTTGAAGCATAATACTCAGATCTCAGCCTCCTGGTAGCTAGGATTACAGGTGTGAGCCACCAGTGCCCAGCAAGTCCCTCTCTTTTAGATATTATTCTAAAAGCCTCCTGTCCAAGGTCACTCCTAAGAGAGTAAATGGACCTATACCAATAGTTCCTTCAAACTCTTATCTCCTGTTATGTCTATGGTGTGTCTTTTGCATCGTATCCTAGACCTAATTCACTGTTCTCTTTCCAATCCATGATTTTAGATGTGTTACTAATAATTACCTAAATTTTGTGGCTATAAACCCTAAATCACTCAACTATTAATTTCATTTATTTTTTTTTCAATATGATTGTTCTTCAGTACAAATCGGAGCTTATACTCACCTCTTTCATCTACCTCTTGGCATGAGCAGAGCCTGGGCCTATTCTACCTCAAATGCAAGAGGTTAGCCAAAGAATAGCCTACAGTAATCCTGCCTAGGAGTCCGGACAAGTAGTTGAGTGCCTGAAAGAAGCAATGCATTCCTGGCATGGGAAGGGGTGAGAGAGACAACAGCCTAGAGAGCAAACTGACAGTCACAACATTTAACAACTTCTCTTTTGGAGAAACTGACCTCCTGCAAAGTGGCAGTGAGATAACTCGCCTAGCGAATTTTCGTATATGGAGGAAGTTGTCATTTTCACTACACAACTCACTTGTAGTCAAAGAGAGGGTCATTTTTTTTGTGTCCTCCTTAGGCCCAGTCTCATTTTATCTCCATCTTAGACTTTGCTCATAGTCTGTTTCTTCCAGAAGGTCCTTGATGAAGAAAGTGTGATCTTTTGGCTTCTGACTGGCCCTGTGGGAACTGAGGCCACTTTAGGTTTTGAACCTGTTCTTTCTGACATTGGGAAAGCTCATTCTCTGAATTTTGCCTGAGGGAGTGAGTTTCTCCATTTCCAAAGAGGTCAATAAATATCTGATTCTAAGACCCAAGTGGAAGTCCTTCAACCAGATCCTCCAAGCTGGAGTGGATGTTAGCTCAGACTCCAGGCCATCCTCATATTTCTTCAGCTCTTTGTCATGAACCAAAAGGTTACAGGAGTTCAGTTCAGAAACAAAGATAAATGAAAATAGCAGAAGAATCATTGGCAGGGGGAGGAATTAGAAACATTGGGGGAAACAAGTGCTCAGAAAATCTAGAATCACTCACATCATTTGGGAATGACATCATAAGATTAGGAAATAAAAGCAATATATTACTACCTAAATTAGTAACTCGTCTATTGTACATCACAACTGTTCTGTCAAAAGGTAGCTGTCCTAGTTGTATTTTGATGAGGGAAATGGAGCACATTCTTTCCTAACTGAGTTCTACTGAGTATCTTCATCCATACCCCAGGTTGTTCTCACTCTCTACTTCTCTGTTACATTCCATTGCTGGATTCAATCAATGAAAATTGAAAGTGTTATAATCTTCAGACATGTAATTACATTTTCTTCTAATCCATTTGTTATCAAATAAAACAAATTATGTGGAAATATATGTCTATGGTAAATTTTCTCCATGGCATATTTTTTGATGATATTAAGTATTATTTTTATAGTTTCAACTTTAAAACTTGAGGAAAATGTTTTGTTACTATTAGCACTAACTATTTGCACATTTTTTTTGTATTTTTCCATGTCTGTGTATTTGGTATTAACCTTCTAACATTGTCTTTTTCCCCAACTGTTGCCTTCTTAAAATTTCAATTTACAAGATATATATGATGGTCCTGTATGTGTGCAGTGATATATTTAAATTTTGATCTGATATCCACATATTATAGGATATCATCAACCTATTGTAACTGCTCTGAAAATAAATAGAGAGGTCCTCAACTGCATGGATCAACTAGATTTAACAGACATCTACCAAATATTTCGGCCAGCACCATCAGAATACAAGTTTTCCTCAGAAGCACATGGGATATTTTTCAAAATAGACCACATTTTAGGTCACAAAGCAAACTTCTCTAAATTCAGAAACATTGTACTTTTACCTTGTGTTCTCTCAGACAACAAGGGAATAAAATTAGAACTCAACACCAAAAGCCACCAAAGAAAGTCCTGTAACACATGGAGGCTGAACAACACACTGTTGAATTACCAGTGGGTCATGGAAGTTATTAGAAAGGAAATTCAAATATTCATGATATTCAACAAAAATTAACACACAATTACCAGCTCCTCTGAGAAACATCAAATACTGTACTCAGAGGCAGTTTAGAGTTCTGAGTTCCTACACCAACAAATTGGAGAGATCTGAAACCAACAATTTAATGAGACATCTGAACATCCTAGAAAAAGAGCAAAAAGATAAATCCCAGTCCAGGAGACAGAAAGAAATAATTAAAATTACATCAGAATTAAATGAATTAGTTTTAAAAATGATAAAAAATAATCAACAAAACAAAGAGTTGGTTCTTTGAAAAAATTAACAAAACTGACAGACCCATAGCAAATCTTATCAGAAAAAGGAGAGTACACAGCCAAGTAAATAAACTCAGAAATGAGAATGGAAACTTCACCACAGAAACAACCAAGATTCAGAACATTATAAGGGAATACTTCTCAAAACTTTACGTTAATAAGTTTGAAAACGTGGCAGAAATGAACCTTTTCCTGGCAGATATCGAAATGCCGAAACTCAACCACAATGAGTTAAACCAACTTAACAGGCTCATACCAACCATTGAAATAGAAACAGCAGTAAGAGACCTTCCATCTAAGAAAAGCCCAGGACTAGATTTACAGTGGAATTCTACAAGGCCTTCAAAGCAGAGGCCACACCAATAGTCCCTCCAATTCTTCAATGAATTTGAAAGAGAATGTTATCTACCGAACTCATTCTATGATGCCATGATAACCCTCATCCCAAAACCAGGCAGGGACTCATCAAAGAAAAAGAACTATAGGCCTATTTCTTTGATGAACATTGATGCAAAACTTCACAACAAAATTTTGGCCAATCGATTTCAACAATTCATCCAAAAAATTATAAACTGCGATCAAACAATATTCATTTCAGGGATGGAAAGCTGGTTCAATATAGCAAATCAATTAACATGATTCGTCACATCAACAAACAGCAAGGATTAGAACCATATGATTATCTCAATAGATGCAGAAAAAGCATTTGACAAGATCCAACCAACCCTTTATGATGAAGTTTCTGGAAAAATTAGGAATTTATGGAACATTCCTCAACACAATAAAGGCTGTATATGACAAACCTACAGCAAGCATTACAATTAATGGTGAAAAACTAAAGCCATTTCCTCTTATCTCAGGAATGAGACAAGGATGTCCACTCTCCACTTCTGTTCAATTTAGCATTAGAATGCCTAGCTACAGCAATAAGACAAGATGCAAACATCAAAGGGATCCAAATTGGGAAAGATGAAGTAAAATTCTCCCTCTTTGTAGATGACATGTTTGCTATTTAAAGTATCCCACAGACTCCACTACCAAATTACTGAAGCTGATTCAAAATTTGGCAAAGTAGAAGGGTATAAAATTAACCCTCAATAATCAGTGGCTTTTCTGTATGACAACAATGTGAATATCATGGGTGAAATCAGGAAGGCAACTCCATTCATAATAGCCCCACAACAAATAAAAAACCTAGGAATTAACTTAACCAAAAAAGTGAAGGACCTCTATGATGAAAACTTTAAAAACCTTAAAAAGGAAATCAAAAGAGAAATTTGGAAGCAGAAAGCCTCCTATGCTCCTGGATTGGAAGGATCAACATCGTGAAAATGGCAATACTTCCCAAAGCTATCCACAAATTCAATGTGTTACTTATCAGTATTCCAACCTTATTCGTCAAGGAAATAGAAGAGACAATCCAAAAATTCATATAGAACAATAAAAAAACACAAATAGGAAAAACAATCCTTAACAGAAAGCACAGTGCTGGAGGAATATCAATACCAAATTTCAAACTCCACTACAAAGCCATAGTAATCAAAACAGCCTGCTACTGGCACAAGAACAGACCTCAGGACCAATGGAATAGAATTGAAAACCCAGATATTAACCCACACCTAATCTTCGATAAAGGAGCTAAAAAATATAATGGAAGAAAGACAGCCTCTTCTGTAAAGGGTGCTGGCTAAATAGGTTGATCACTTGTAGAAAACTAAAGCTAGAGCCTTATATAGCATCCTGAACAAGAATCAACACCAAATGTATCAAAGAACTCAGAGTAAAAGCAGACACCCTGAAAACAGTACAGAATGGAATACAAGATACCATAGGTCTCCTTGGCACAGGCAGAAATTTTCCTAATAGAAACCCAGAAACACAACAAATAAAAGAAAGCTTGGACAAACAGGATTGCATGAAATCACAGAGCTTCTGCTGGCACAGGACATAGCTAGCCAGATCAATAGAAATCCCAAGGATTTGGAGAAGATCTTCACTAGCCATACAATGGACAAGGGTCTCACATCTAAAATATACCTGAAACGCAAATAATTAAAATGCCCAACAACAAACGCTCAAAGAAACTACTGCCCAATGAATAAGTGAGCTAAAGACTTAAACAGAAACTTCTCTGAAGAGGAAAGAAGGGTGGCCAATAGACACATGAAGAAATGCAAAACCTCCATAGCCGTAAAAGTAATGCAAATCAAAACACCATTGAGATACCACCTCATTCCATTTAGAATGTATATATTCAAGAATTGTAATAAAAACAGATGCTGGAGGAGATGTGGACAAAAGGGGACCTTACTGCATTGTTGGTGGGAGTGTAAACTTGTTCAACCACTTTGGAAGGTAGTATAGAGGTTCCTCAAAAGACTCCACTTACAGCTCCCCTATGACCCAGCAATCCCACTTTTGGGCATTTACCCAAATGATCACAAACAAAGCTATGAGCACAACTATGTTTATTGCAGCATTATTTACTACAGCTAAGATGTGGAACCAAACCTGATACCCCTCAGCAAATAAATGGATCAATAAAATGTGGTATATATACACTATGGAATTCTATGCCTCCATCAAAAAAGATGGCATTACCCCATTTGTTATGAAATGGAACGACTTGGAAAAAATTATATTAAGTGAAGTAAACCAGGCCCAAAGAAACATAGGTCCCATGGTTTCCCTTATTTGCAATAACTAATATATGTCTGAGACAAGCAGAAACTGTCAGAGAAGTTGATGTTAGGAGAAATTAACTCCAAGATAAGGATTCAAATGTATTTTTTTCTTGTGATTGTTTCTAACATACGTATAAGGTGATTTCTTTGTTTCTTTGTATGTCCTTCCCCTACGGTAAGGCCTTGATTTCACTGTATTTGATGTTTGTATAATTTCTGGAGCGGAGGGAAAAACATATTGTTTAAATAGGGATACAGGTGGACCCATTCAAGCAATGAGATGTACAAGACTTTATGTCGAAAAACAAAATGTACAACTTTGGCTGGGAGGTGGGGTGGGGGAAGATGGGAAGGGATGGAAAGGGGAAACAAATGAGGAGGCAACAACGCTTGGTAAGAAATGAACTCATTACATTGCCCATGTAATTGTAGCCCCTCTGAAAGGTAAGTTCACAGTTTTTAAAAAAAGAGGCAAAAAATCACCTCTATGGATTCTTGTGAAAAGACAGAAGAATACAATGTTTCTCAAGGAAACTGACCCATAAATATAGTATTGTCAAATCCATAAATGATGTAAGAAGACAAGAACAAATTTCAACTCAAAGTGTATGATATAAAATTTACTTTGTCTCCTGTAAACAACCTTTCAATTCTATCTATGTCTTCTTCCCAAAGTGATTGGTATTTTATTCTAATAATATTTTTAAATTAACTTAAATAGCTGTATAGAAATTGCTGTTTGACAAAGCAGTTTATGTATAGTATTTAGTGTGGTTTTTTTCTTTTCTTTTTTCTTTCCTGAGGTTTGAAATCTGGGTCTGGGCGCTGTCCCTGAGCTCCTTTGGATGAACGCTAGAACTCTCTCACTTAAAGCACAGCAGTACTTTCAGATTTTTCTGAGATTTAATTGGAGATAAGAATCTCATGGACTTTCCTACCAGGGCTGGCTTCAAAACTCAATCCTCAGCCTCCTGAGCATCTAGGATAACAGGCGTGAGCCTGTACTGCCAGGCTTAATTAAATGCATCATGTTTATTTTTGGCTAGTCCTGGGGGTTGAACTCAGGGTCTTGGCAATGTTCTTGAGCTTCTTTTCCTCATGCTAGCACTCTATGACTTGTCATAGTGCCAATTACAGATTGTTTTGTTTATGTAGTACTGAGGAATCAAACCCAGGGCTTTACACATGCAAGGCAAACATTGCATTAGCCAGAAGTCAGAGAAAAAAAATGTGTTACCAGGATGAAACAGGTTTGGGATGGGACAAAGAGAGGTAGTGGGTTTAATTATAAAAAGGAAGCATGAGACAGACTCATTTTTGGTAAAGAAACGTGTCTGTAAATATGGTATATTCATATAGAGTTGATAGAAATATGTTGGGCTTAATATGTGTGCAAAATAATTAAAACTACTGAAGTCTGCATAAAGTATTTGTGAAACATTAATGTCCTACTTGTGATGTCATGCTATAAATATTTAAAGAAACCAGGAAAATTATTCCAGGTATATTTCTGTGTTCTTCTTATAACTTCATAAAGATCCATACTAACCTCAATAGAATTTAATGATAACTAGAAAACAGAAGTCAATATGGAATGTTTACATTGAAAAATAGTCTGGGTCCAAGCCTGAGCTGAAATATACCCTGCTAATTAGAAGGCAGAGATTTAGAAGACATATCAGGGCCACTTTTGACAAAAAAAAATAGTGAGAAATTACAAAACCAAAGTAAGTTAGACATAGTGTAATTTCCCTGTTATCTCACGTTTGTGGAAGTCATAGGGAATAGATCATTGCTCACGAGAGGCTTGGCCAGAAAAATAATCTAAAGTGGTTAGAGTCTTAGCAGCTTCAAGCACCAGTAGTGCCAAAGGAAAAAAAGAAAAAGAAGAAAACAGAAAAGGAAAGGAAAGGACAGAAAAGGAAACTAATTCCATTTCATTCTTAGTTTTATGTCAGTGGGTACAAGAATTGAAAATATTTTGTTCAGTTTTTGAGGATTCAGGCCTCTCTAATATGAAAGTATTTATTTCAAGTAACTATTGTATTACTACTATTTATGAAATTGTTATTACGCCTTCTTGGAGATTTAACGCATGGCTTTGTATATATTAGTCTGTTTCTACAACTGAACTGTACCCCAGCTCTCTTGTAAAGTTTAGAAACTGTTTATGAATTCTTGAATAGTTAGCTATTCTACTTTTCATCTTATGTTTTCTCTCCCACCTTTTCCACTGTGTCTTTCAATTTGTGTTGAAAACTTTCCTCAATTTTATCTTCTAAACTTAGAATGTTGCTGTTGAGTTTATAGAGAAGTCGGTTGTTTCTATGACATCTTTTAAAATTATATGCAGATGTATGTTCTTCACATGTATGATTGATTATTAGAGTTCATTGCAATAATCAACATTTTATATGCTCACATGCACATACATATTGAGCCATTGTGATCCTCTCCTAATAATAGCTTCCCATCTTCTTGCCATGTGAATGCTTAGAGTGCAGTTAGTTAATCATGTCCAATAGGAATTATTTGTCGTTTACTATCTATTGGATTAACTTGTAGATTTATGCACATAGTGTAGTTATTTCAAATGGGGAAAACTTTGCAGCATATATTTAATTGGATCTGGCTTATTTCACTTAATATCGTTTTCCAGTCTTTCCATTTCCTCAGGAATGGGTAATACCATTCTTTCCAAAGGAAGCACAGAATTTCATCAATACAACAGAATTGAAGGCCCAGAAATGAAGCCACTCCTATTGGCACATAATCTTTGATCAGTAAGTCAGAAACCCAGGATGGAAGAAAGACAGCCTCTTCAAAAAATTGTGCTGAGGGGCTGGGAAGGTAGCTCAGTGTTAGAGCGCTTGCCTTGCATGCCTGAGGCCCTGGGTTCGATTCTTCAGCACCACATAAGGGAAAAGAAAAAAGCCAGAAGTGGGGCTGTGGCTCAAGTGGTAGAGCGCTAGCCTTGATCTGCAGAGCTGAGGGACAGAGCCCAGGCCGAGAGTTCAAGCCCAAAGACTAGACCCCCAAAAAATTGTGCTGAAAGAATTGTCTGTACACAGAAAACTTTAGTTAGATCCGTATATATTCCCCTGCACCAGAATTGATCCCACATGGATCGAAGACCTCACTGTAAGTCCGGATAACTTGAGAATGTTACAGGGAAGGTTAGGGGAAACACGAGGGCCCCTTGTCACAGGTCAAAACTTCCAAAGTAATTTTGTATAAATGGGATTACATCAAACCAAATCAATCATTTGTCAGACTCAAAAGCCATGAAGAAAAAAGAGATAGTGTAGCACAGATTTATTAGGGAGCAAACCTACAGATGAGAGCCTCAGCCAATGCTAAACCCTTACTCCCTTTTCTACCTAGGTTATTTGTAGTGGGTTTACATGAATATGAGTTTTCTTGTGGAGAATAGGAAGACAATGCTAAAACATTGATAGCATGTGAAATGAGCTATAGCTGAAAAAAGGGAGGGATTTAGGCAGGGGGTCTAGTTCAAAGCCTTGACTTGGTGCCAGCTAAGTAAGGTATAGCTGCACAAAGGAAGAGGGATAAAATAGGAGTCTGAAGCCTCAAAATAAGGACCCCAGTCTGTGTGGACCAGTCGCTAACAAGGTTTTTTAAAAAAATTAACAAGCACTATTTTAGATTTTTGCAGAGTGGGATAGTGCATAGTCACAGGCAATGTCTTCACTGTCAGGTATTCCAGTCTGCTCTTTCACATGTTACCCAATAGCCAAGTTTCAACACAAATGACTACAATGAGAATGTACAAATCATACTGTGATTTTTCCCTCTCATGAATCAAAATTCTGTCAAATGATTTCTGTCTGCAAGATGTTTACACATTTCTCATTATCTTTCCTATTTTGTCTTCGTTATTGATGCTCATACTACTTTTTTGTTGTTGTCTTGTGTGTACGTGCCATTTTTAGGGCTTGAACTCAATGTTTAATGGTCTCCTTCATATTTTGTGCTCATGGATGATGACACTCTATTCCTTGAGCCACATCTTCACCTTCTGCTTCTTGCTGGATAATTGGAGATAATTTTTCACATTTTTGTCTGTTTGCACTGACATTGAACTAAAATATTCAGGTCTTAGCCTCCTGAGTTTCTAGGATTCTACACATGAACAGCTAACACCAAGCTTTGCTATACTGTTATTTTAATTATATGTTAGAAGAAACTGGAAGTATATTTGTTTTAAGTGTGCAAATTTCAAATACAAGTTTGAATCAACTTGATATAATGTAACGTATCAATTTTAACAGTGAAATATATGAATGTTACACATTCTCAAAGAAACATAATTGAAAACAAAAGGCACAATTGTTTTCTTAGAACAAGTAATGGAACCATGAATTTCATTCATATTATAATTCATGTTTTATATAACTTTAATTAGCACCCTTCCATGACTAGGTTCAATTCCTCTGTACCACAGAAAAAGAAAAAGCCAAAAGTGACACTGTGACTTAAGTGATAGAGTGCTAGCCTTGAGCAAAAGAAGCTCAGGAACATGCCCAGAACTTGAGTTCAAGCCCCAAGATTGGCAAAAAAAAAAAAAAAAAAAAAAAAAAAAGTGAGCCTGATAAGACATATTCTTCTGGGAATCAGAGCAGGGCCGAGTTTATAGGTAAGAGGTAGGGTAGAGGGTAGGTGATGGTGGTTAATCTCTGTAAGCTACTCAGGAGGCTGAGATCTGAGGATCCCAATTGCAAGCAGGAAAGTCTATATGAGACACTTTTCTCTAATTAAACACACAAAAAGCCAGAAGTAGAGCTGTGGTTTAAGTACTAGAGTGCTAGCCTTGAGCACAAAAGCTCAGGGATCAGGGACTGGGAAGGTGGCTCAGTGGTAGAGCGCTTGCCTTGCATGCCTGAGGCCCTGGGTTCGATTCCTCAGCACCACATAAGAAAAAAGAAAAAAGCCGGAATGGCGCTGTGACTCAAATGGTAGAGTGCTAGCCATGAGCTAAAGAGCTGAGGGACAGCACCCAGGCCTAGAGTTCAGGCCCCACAACCGGACCCAAAAAAAAAAAAAAAAAGGCTCAGGGATCAGATATCATCCAGGCCATGAAATCAAACCCCACAAGCACGCACATGCACACACACACACACACACACACACACACACACACACACACACACACACACACACACACTCACACACACACACACAAGATAGAGCATTTGCCAGTCAGCCTGCACAAGTTCCATCTCTAGCAACTCAATATTTAAAAAAAAAAAAGAGGGAGAAGGGAAGGAAAGACTTGCTCCAGGAGGTGATATAAGCAGTGTCAAAATTCCACAGGAATTCTAAGATGTGGATTCAGGGCAGAGGGCCTCAGGAAGAAGGTACAGCATGGGCAAATGTCCTGAGGTGTGGTGTAGAACTGATGGTATGGGTGGAATGAAGGTTCTGTGGCTTCAGGCAAGTATGGTAGGACATTCAAGGCTGAGTCAGAGGTAGGGCAGAGGGTGGGGTCCCAGAATGGGGCCCAGGGTGAAGAGTAGCTCAGATTTTACCAGGGACCCCATCCATTTCCTGTGGCTGGGAGCTTATTTTTAACAGCTCCTGACCCTCAGACCTCCTTTGCATGTAGGATTCAGGGCAAATGCAGGGAATAATGCTTGCTTAAGAAAAGCTTCTAGCCCAATGCCACCAGTGGCTCAACCCCTGTAAATCTTAGCTACTCAGGAGACTGAAATAGATATCTTGTGTCAAGCCAGCTCAGGGGAGGAAAGTTAGTGAGACTCTTCTTGCCGATGACCTACCAAAAGCCAGAAATGGAGCTGTAGCTCAAGTGGTAAAGTGCTAACCTTGAGTGAAAAAGTTAAGAGACCAGAGCCCAGACCCTGTGTTCAAGCCCCTGTACTGGCACAGAAAAATAAAGCTTTCAGGAGCTCCTAGCTCACTGTGGTGAAAGGCCATATCAGCTGGGCACTGGTGGCTCACACCTGTCCTCCTAGTCCTCAGAAGACTGAGATGTGAGGACCACGGTTCAAAGCCAGCCCAAGCAGGAAAGTCTGGGAGACTCTGATCTCCAAGGAACCTCCATAAAACCGGAAGTGGCTCTGTAGCTCAAGTGGTAAGCTGAAGAGTTTGGGGACAGCGCCCAGGCCCAGAGTTCAAGCCCCATGACCAACCCCTGGCCTGCTTGTACCTCACTCTGTGGCTCTAGGCCCACTTTCCAGTGGGCCCCTAAGGGTCTCCCAATTCTAGGTGTACTACAAGTCTTGAGAGCAGCTTGTTTGGAGGCCATTCCCTACAGAGCAAGACACAGTACCAGAGAAGGGTGGAGCCTTGGGGCATGGAGATAATCAGAATGGCATCTGTCATGGATGTAAGGTGGATCTGAACAGTAAATTGAAGTCTCAGACCACAGTTCTGAGCCAGGAGGGGAAGAAGCTGCAAGATGTCACACCAGGTAATGCCCACTCATGCGGGTATCACAAGAGTGTGAATTTGTCAGGCACACCTTGGGCAGGTGTTGAGTTGGGCTCATGAAAGACTTGTAGTCTCAGGAATCCACATCCGGCTGGCTGTCCCTGTAGTTCCAGGGCTCAGAGGCCTCCTTTCCTCACTATTGCTCAGGGGCACATGAAAGTCTGCAATCGTGGGCCGACTACAAATGAGCATCCATTTGGTCCTGTGGCCCAGTGCACAGATGGAGGGACAGGTTCCATGGAACTTACTGCCATGGCCCAGACCCCTTAGACCAAGAAGGATTTAGGGAGAAACCACTTGATATTCCTGTAGAGTTTACTGTGACAATGCCTCAGAACTCCCCCCAGTTCTAGCTCAGCTCATCATTACCACCTTCCTGTGTATGTGTTTTGTGTGTGTGTGTGTGTGTGTGTGTGTGTGTGTGTGTATGTGTGTCTGCATGTCTGTGTGTTTGTGTGTGTCTGTGTGTGCATGCATAAGCACCTTGGTACTAGCGTTTGACCTCAGGGCCTGGGCTCTGTCCCTAACTTTTTTCATTCAGGGCTAGCACTCTACCACTTAAGCCACAGCTTTTCTTCCAGGTTTTGGGTGGTTATTTGCAGAAGAGAGTCTCACAGACTTTTCTATCTAGGCTGCCTCTGAATGGCACTCCTCAGATCTCAGACTCCTGAAGAGCTAAGAGTATGAGAGCATGAGCTATTAGCATCTGGCCACACTTCCTTTCTTGGCTAAAACATACTACCTCTCTCCCAGTTGAGCACCAATCTACAGCTACCCCTCCTATCCCAGGCTTCAGATGAAACATTACCTCCTCCCCTAAGGAAAATGAATGGGATCAGGTTTGAGTTATACGTTCTTCACACAGTCAGGGGCTGGTGGAAGCTGATGTGGAGGTCAGAGATCTAGGCCAGGGCAAGTAGACAGCTGTTAGAACAGAAGAGATTAGGAAAAGACATCCATGCAGCTGGATGCCAGTGTTTCATGCCTATAATCCTAGCTACTCAAGGCTGAGACCTATGGATCAATCAAGATTCAAAGCTAGCCTGGGCAAACTCTTATCTCCAAAGAATTATGAAAAAGATTGGAAGTGGAGCTACTGTAGTTCAAGTAGTACAGCACCAACCTTGTGCAAACAAGGTAAAGATACCTAGGATACCACCTAAGCTCTGATTTTAAGCCCTGGTAAACACACACACACACACACACACACACACACACACACACACACACACACACACACACACACACACACACACACACACACACACACACACACACATCCTTAACAGTTGCCAGAGGCTCATACCAGAAATCCTAACTACTCAAGTGGTTGGTCTCTTAGGGCAGCAATTTAAACCAGCCAAGGCAGGAAAGTATGTGAGACTCTTCTGTCTATTCAGCTACTAAAAAACATGAAAGGTGAGCTGTGGTTCAGTGTTAGAGTGTTAGCTTCGAACAAAGGAAGCTCAGGGACAGTGCCAAGCTCTGAGTTCCAGCTCTAAGATTTTTTTAAAGACACCCTACACCCCATTCAGGCCATAAATCCTGATTTTGGTCATCCTAGATCTCACCTCTACTCCTACCACTTCCACAGCACAAGTGTCCGGTGTGTGGCTAGCACTGGGTTAAGAACTTATACAAGGGGGACATAGCCAGTTCAAGGATAATGCCCCAGAACATTGAGGCACTGGCCATACCAGTCTCTCGTCCCCTAGTTCTCTGGCCCTGGAGCTCAAAGTCTGTGCCTCTGTATTCTGACATCTGGAATTGTCTAGAGGCCCTGCTAGGGTTGGAAGATATACTTACCTGTGAAAAGATATGTTGACATTTCCCAGACATCGACCAATACTTCCAAGCCACCTTGGCCTCACCTCCCATGTAAACCCTCATCAACCGTGCTGGGTTAGCCTTCAGTCAGCTATCAAGCTCGAGTTGGTCAGAGCCACTGGCAACCACCCTTCCCCCACTCCACTGCCAGACTGCTTAGAGTGGGACATACAGCCATAGGCCCAGCTGAGAAAAATGACAGGACATCACATGACTGACCCTGCCCCCCTCAGAGGCAGGGGAGAACATATGCCAGCTGGCCCTGCTGACCCAGAATCCTCTGGAGGTGTACAAAGATATGGACAGCCGAATTTGGGCTCCAAAGGAAAAGTGGAATATTCAGGTCTCTGACAATTTAAGACTCATTACAGATCCTGAT
The DNA here is from genome assembly GCF_024711535.1 of Dipodomys merriami. Taxonomy (NCBI): domain Eukaryota; kingdom Metazoa; phylum Chordata; class Mammalia; order Rodentia; family Heteromyidae; genus Dipodomys; species Dipodomys merriami. Next base: position 17,266 of record NW_027202780.1, on the reverse strand, counting down.
CGAGGCTAAAGGCAAGTATGCAATGGAGAAGGGGCACTATCCGAGATTAGGAATAGGCAGACAGGCACTCACAAAGTGGACAGGGGAAAATGAGGGAAACACACACACACTCACACACACACACACACACACACACACACACACACACACACACACACACTACCCGGTAGCCCAAGGCCTCAGGGAGTCCTTGAGCACATGAATATTCCAACCACCAAGAAGATGGCACTATTGTTATCAGAACAACTGTAGACAAAACTCAGAGCCTCTACACATCTGGAATGTCTCCTAACACAGCAGGTCATTTCCTACTGTACACACAGCTTTTTCCAGAATTTATTTTTTATTTCAGTTTTCTCAAGGCTAGCATTTTATTGCTTGTACCACAGCTCCATTTCTAGTTTTAGCTGGTTACTTTCAAATCAGAATCTAATGGACATTTTTTTCTTGGTCTGCGTTCAAACACAATGCTCAGATTTCATCTTTCTGATTAACTACTACTAAAGACATAAGCCACTAGTGTGGCTTCTACTTTTTTCTTTATAACTATCTAATGCACATACTTAGATAGTAATGTAAAACTGAGAGTATAGAAGCAAGATATACAGTGATGATACTGTCCTGTCAGAAATTCAAGTTAGTTAGGTAAATTTCTTAAGACCATAAACAAAAAATACCATGATACAGTGTAAGAGAACTCACTATTGAACATATGAGTTGAAGAGCCTTCTAATAGATCCATTATTTATTGTTACCCAACATTATAAAAAATGTATGAGGCACTGGTAAAATAGAAGTCCTATGCATGACTACATAAATTCTTTGTTTTTTAAGACACTTGTTTTCATCTAAAAAAGTAGGCCTGTCTATTTTCTTCATGTGATTTTGATGATTGAATGTGCTTAGTGAGAAGGTCAAAATGTATTAGTAGTCCTAAACTATCAATTCTCATTTTTTCTTCTTGGAGAATATAATGATCAAAGCAATAGTTCAGAATCAGCAAGCAATAGTTCAGAATCATGCTTCCAGTGCAAGTGGATCACCAGTGAGAAATCCTCAATACCATTTTCCACAAAGTTTTGTCACAGATAAAGTCTTCCTGCCTTCTCTAGCTGCTTTACTAACTTGGACCTATTTCTTCATTGTACAGGAAAAGTGTGATTCAACTGATTTCAGAGAAATTGTACTAGAATTACCAAGGATTTACTAGAATTACCAAGGATTTACATTCTTGTCTGTAATTTGATCAAAGCTATGTCTCTTTATGTAGGCTACTAAAATGTATTTACTAATTCCAAGTAAATATATAAATTCTATTTCCATCTTTTTTTAAAAAATAAAATTTTGTTTGCTCTATCAGTTGATCAGAGGCATGAATTTTGTGGCTAGCTAGGTCATTGCATATCTGTATCTCTCTTCCTTTCTCTATTTCATGGTTCTCATTGATAATATGATTGCACCAAAATTATCCTAATTTATTTTGCTTTTATATTTTTGGTTGCATCATTTCACTTTTTGCTCTGCCATTTCCCAAATCATTTATATAGAGGGCATTATTTCATCTTTTCTCATTCCTAGAATAAGCTGCACATGAAGACATCACTGGTCCTTATTTTCAGTCTGTACCTTTGAATACGGAGGAACATCTTTCCTCTGTTCTCCATCAATTCCCTACTCTCCAGTTAGAATAATTTTGAATAGTAAAATTGGAAAAAGGATATAAATCAAATATGCAGAAAATTCACTAGATTTTTCTGACCAGTTCAACCTATGTGAACTATTAGGGAAATACATGGAAACTTCATTCCCATTGGCACTCAAAGTCTCTGGTTAGGCAATTCTTAGGAAGATGAGGAACAAGATGAAAAAATAAGGAATGGTATCAATTGCAAGACAAAAATTGGAGAAGGATCCAAGTAAATTTCTTCATTGGGCTGCTGAAAATATTCAGCCTACTAAAATGCGGAGACTACTTTCCAAAAAGGCCACTAATGTGAATACTAGGGATGATGATGAGTATACCCCTCTTCATCAGGAAGCCTACAGTGGACACTTAGACATTGTCCGTGAGTTGGTGGCTCAAGTGGCAAATGCAATAACTGTAGATGGCTGGACAACCCTGCACATTGTATATATGCAGAATAATACCAGAGTGGCTTCTTTCTTACTTCATCATGATACAGATACCAATGCCCAAACTAAAGGCCTCTTGCTGCTGAGAATTGAGATAGCAAAGATACAATGGACCTCTGCCACTGACTGGCTCTGTCGGGACGATGGAGGACACCTAGTGGAGGAACTGGAACAGGTGGGGAGATGGCAAACAGACAACTCACACAGAAGAGGAGTGAATGCTGAGTGTGATTTATTGCAGAGGATAACACGCTTTTATAGCTAAAGTCTCCATGAGAAAGGGCAAAAAGTTACACAATCTTGCTGCAAGGCTTCATTTTGGGGTGTTCACCAGCTGGTCGCCTGATCTTGTTTTTTGGATTACCAGCTACGACAATAGGCACTTGTTTTCGGCTTTACCTCTATTTTTAAGAAATACAATTGGTTTTGATGTTTATCACCTATTAACCATTAACCAGAGCACACAGGCAAGGTGCTGGATAGAAAGGCATGAACTCTAGTACTTTATAGTTACTTTTGTTTAGTTTTGTACTTTATATGTTTCAAATCTTTTTTAAGCAATTGTGCTTCTTTGCCATTCTTTAGAGGGTCCCCAATTTGTGGCCAAAATAATGATATTTAGTATAGTTAGTTAAATCTGGCCATATATCAAATTTAAGCTCATAGTGTCTTTTCTGTAACCCTTTCACATAATCGTTTACTCTTCTCCATAGAGGCCTTAACTGTCTCATAAGATCTTTCTTGTTCCTTCTTTGATAGTAAGTACCAAGGAGACCTAGATCTAGCAAGTCTCTCAGTAAATGAAAGAGAGTAATAGGAAGTTTTTTCTTCTAAGTAGTTTTCCCAATGGTTGCCATACTTATCATACACACCTGTAAAAGTCTATGGATCTGGGGGAAGTCTTTGGGGTCCTCTAGATAATGGAGGATCCCACCATTTTCCTCTGATAAGCCATTGCCACCTTCCATCTACCAACTTTTTAAGAATCTTCTTTAGCTTTTGGTCTAAATATCCCTCTACATCTTTCTTATCTACAGGATATCTATATGAGTCTATTGTATATGCTTTAGGATTAAAGGGAAGTCTCCAGTAGCCATACACTCTTTTTGCTCTAGCCATGCCTACAGCTTCCTGTAAATCTCTTACAAACAATTCCTTCTGCTGAAGTGATGCCATGAACCCCCCCAATACTTTTATATTTACTTATGACTTGTCTAATAGCTTCCATAAGAGGGGCTTGTACCGTAGGACTTAACTCTGGTGAGTTAGTCATATTCTCAGGACACTCATCGGATGTTGGAGTCATCAACACTTTTAAGAAAGAGCCTTGAATAAGGGAACATTGAGCATGAATAAGTAGAACAAGCAGCAGGAACAGTAAAAGATTATTAGGCACTGCTATACAGTGAAGAAAAGCAAAACAGGAACAGAAACACATCTTTCCAAGGGGCTTGACCGCCTTTCCAGGAGGTAGGCCTCTTTGAAGCCCCATTCTCTGAGGTAGACTTCAGTGCAGTCCCATTCTCAGAGATAGACCTCTTTGAAGCCCCATTCTCTGAGGTAGACTTTGGTGATGTCCCATTCTCAGAGATAGGCCTCTTTGAAGCCCCATTCTCTGAGGTATACTTTGGTGAAGTCCCATTCTCAGAGATAGGCTTCTGGGAAGACCCATTCTCAGGTCTGAATGCAGGTGTTCCATGCTAAGCTGACTCCACCGGAGTAGGCATGGCATTTGCCCCTTTTTTATATGTTAGATGTGCCAGAGAAATTTCTTCTCATATAGAGAAGATGGAGCAGAAGACTAGTTTGAAGAGGACTGGAAAGACAACAAGAATACATATAAAAATAAGTATTATGACTTCAAATGCAATCAAGTAGTGCCACCAATCTAAAGGATTAAGACTTTTTAATCCTCTCTGTAAGTCTGCTGCCAAAGAATTTATCCCCACGGTTTCCAAATGAGCTTGACTAAGGGCTGAGATGTCTTCCTGTAGCTATCCTATCTCATGAATTAAGCTATTGTCCTTCCAGAATTTTTGTAAATGCACTTTGGTAACTTCCCAATCTAAGCTCTCATTATAAGGTAATGGGGTATCACAAAAATATTTAAATGACTGATGACAGCTACTTGTCCGCTGGGTTTTTAGATTATTGACTTCAGTCCTTAACTTTAAGACTACTTTTTCCAAAGCCTCTATTTTGTTTTTTTTAAATTTTGGATCAATAATTTTTTGCTCTGTTAATGTTAGAGAAACATCCTTATTTAACTCATTAACAAAATGTGCTGGGCCTTTTCAACCAGCTTCTTGATCTTTCCCCATATAGGTGGTGTTGCAGTTTTTGTTGAATTAGCCTGTGGTGGTAATAGAGAGAGAGTCTTTATCTTCTGCTCCAGTTTTCTCTGCTGATGTATTTTCATTTTCTTCCTGTCTCTTTTTTGGGCCCGAGAAAGGCCTGATGAGTCTGTTTGGGACCCAAATGGGGGATTCCGCATTCTGTGGGAAAACATAAGCATAGCCTCTCCCGGATGTTAACAGGATGTCTGGCCCACGCCAGGTTCCAGTAAGTAGATCCTTCCATTTTAGTAAAGGAAAAGTTGTGGTTTTTTCCATGCCCCAATGTCTCATCATTGGGGTTATTCCTTGCTCATCAGCATTGAAATGATTAAGAACCAGTAAAGCATGGTTGAGTGTAATGGGGGAAGTATTGCTTCTCTCCTCCCTGTCTAATTCTTGTCAATTGACTTTTTAAGGTCTGATGAGCTCGTTTTATGATTGCTTGGCCTTGTGGATTACACGGAATCCCTGTTTTGTGCACGATTTTCCATTGTGCACAAAATTTAGCAAAAGCATTGGAGGTGTATGCTGGTCCATTATCAGTTTTTATTTCCTTAGGAATTCCTAGGTCTACAAAGGCTTTAACCAAATGTTGAATAACATCTTTCACAGCCACTCCAGAATGGGCTGTAGCAACCATAACATGAGAATAAGTATTTATAGTAACATGGACAAAGGAGATTTTCCCAAATTTTGTTACATAAGTAACATCCATTTGCCACAGAACTCTAGGCTTTAAGCCTCTAGGATTAACTCCCATTTTTTGTGGATGAAAAACTTCCGGGCATGCCTCACATTCCCTTACAATTTGTCTTGCCTGTTCTCAGGACACTTGAAACATCTTTCTTAAGGCATGAGCATTCTGATGGTGTAGTCTATGACTTTCCTGAGCTTCCTCTAAAGCTGACATTACATGACTTTCCTTAGTTAATAAGTCTGCTAACTTGTTCCCTTGAGACAAAGGTACAGGGAGATTACTATGCCCCCTGATGTGTCCCACAAATGCCTTTGTCGTTTTTTGTTGTAATAGCTGTTTTAATTTTATTAATTACTCTTTTACTTTAGAATGACCAGTAACTAAGGCTGTTTCAATGGCAGGAAACAAGGAAACCACATAGCGGGAATCTGTGTAAAGTTTAAACTCTTCTGAATAATTTTGAAAGGCTAGCAGAACTGCAATAATCTGTTGTGCAGATACAGTTGGGTCAGAAGATATTAATGGTGGTTTTGTACTGCAATAAACCACAGACTTTCCGCTAGAAGATCCATCTGTAAAAATAGTTAATGCCCCGCCCAAAGGTTCTGTAACCAAAACCTTTGGAAATATCACAGGGGTTTCATTATAAAAGGATGTTGGGGCATATGAAAGCTTATTTTACCTGTGTAAGTTAATACAGCAATTTCCAATCATCATCAAATCGTATCAAATGATCTAATTGTTTCTTATTATAAGGGATAATAATGTTAGGTATTTCTTGGCCAAATAATTCTCTAGCTCTTAATTTAGCCTTTAAAATCAAATTAGCACATAAAAAAGGGATATGAAGCAACTGCTTTTCCAGGGTTATGGGAATAATGGATCCATTCTAGTATCCCATCCTGCCAAAAACATCCTGTGGGAGTAAAACTTGTAGCCAGAATTATAAAGGACCATGTTTGTGCAATATTAATTTTCTGTATTTTAGCTGTTTTCAATGCTTTTTCTACCAATTTTATACAGGATAAGGGGGCAGGAGTTATTTTTCTGGTAGATTTAGGATTAGGGTCTCCGTCCAACATTTTCATCAAAGGATCTAATTGTCCTGTAGTTATTTTTAAACTAGGCCGAATCCAATTAATATTCCCTAATAATTTTTGGAAATCATTTAATGTTTTTCATTTATCTATTCTAACTTGTGTCTTTTGAGACATAATATAATCATGTCCAATCACTTTTCCCAGATAATTTAAAGGTCATTCATGTTGAACTTTATCAGGAGCTATTATCAAACCGAATTTTGTTAATTTTTCTACCATATCCTGTAATATTTTTTCTGTCTTTTCTCTAGTTTCATCGGCCATAAGTATATCATCCATATAATGAATAATATATGCCCCTGGATATTTTTCTCTAATTTGTTCTATAGCCCTTTTCACATATTGTTGAAATAAGGTAGGGCTGTTTTTCATGCCCTGAGGTAGCACTTTCCATTGGTACCTATTATAAGTTTGTTTAAAATTAGCCGAAGGGACACTGAAAGCAAAACTCTTGGAATCTTCTGGTTGTAATGTTATTGTAAAAAAGCAATCCTGTAAGTTTATTATTATTATGTATCTACCCTGTGGGACTGCAACAGGAGAGGGTAGACCTGGTTGAAGGGCTCCCATGTCTTGCATGGTCTCATTAATGGCCCTTAGATCTTGTAATAATCTCCATTTTCCTGACTTCTTTTTTAATTACCAAAAATGGAGTATTCCATGAACTGGTAGTCTTTTCTATTCTTCCCTTGACTCAATTGTTCTTGAACTAAGTCCTGTATGGCTTGAACCTTTTCTTGAGTTAGGGGCCACTGATTAATCCATACAAGATCAACACTTTCCCATATTATTTTGTCAGCATAAAGCTGTTCCTCAGTGGCCCCTGTGAAAAATTTTGCTCCTTCGACGAGGAGTCTATTTGTCCTATTTTATTTTCATGTCTTGCATGATGTCTCTGCCCCATAAAGAAAAGGGCAAGGTGGGAATAACATAAGGTTTGAAGTGGCCTTACTGCCCTTCACATACCCATTTGAGTCTCTGAGCTGACTAAGCTACATTAGAAGCCATCCCTAATCCAATTAAGGAAGAAAAGTCTCTTGCACTGGCCAGGCCATAGGACAATCTTTTCCAGCTATACAGGATCTGTCAGCTCCTGTGTCTAAGAGTCCTGTCATTTGTTTTCCATTGACTTTAATGGCCTTGTAAGGCCTTTTATCTGTAATTTCCTGAACCCAGGCTACAGTATCTGTGGTGCCAAACCCTCCTTTACTGTTTTGAGTCAGTGTGGGATTTAGCAAGTTTAGATATGAGAGTAAAATATTTGGGCAAGCCTCTGCCCTTTATTAACTTGAATAGTCTCTTTTAGAGACCTTATCATGACCTTTATAGTGGTAGGCCTGTCTGAGTCTATTACACCTGGTAATACCTCAAAATTCTTTTTATAATTTGAGCCACCAGCGTACGGCAACACCAATACTTACTGTAAAAAATTCATGAATTCCGTGGAATTCTTCCAAGTGAATTACCTGCATTGGATGTCAAAATGTATTCAAGAGTTTTTGTATACATGTATAATGATTTCTGCAGAGTTTGTGAAATTTTAATCAGAAATAATTTTAACTTATCTGTTTAAATGAATAGTACAGAAACAAAAGTATTTCTGGTGCTTGTCTGAAAAAGAATATTTTAAACGATTCTCTGTTTGTATAATTTGTCCTTTCAGATTGTATTCCATATAGAAAGTTTTAGATTCCTTTTTTTCCTAGGTCCTAACATTATTTTTCTTTGGGATAAAATGACAATGTTGTCTAATTTCAAAAGTTTTGTAAAGTTTATGGTATGTAAACGCCTTTCTGAGGTGAAGATTTAATACACTGATGTCAAACTAAATTTGATTATATGAATTACGTGTGTTGTTACACTTGTTATTTTGTAATCAACTTTTTAATAACTGTTTTTCATTTCTTGCATCTGAAGAAAGAAAAATACGGAATACTTCACAAATTTTCATATCATCCTTGTGCAATTGCCATGTTAATCTCTGTATTGTAATTTGGGAATACCTGCTGCTGAAGCATGTAGTATCTCAAATTTAAGCAGTTAATGATGCAATCTTTATACAGACTTATATCTATGGTTGCCTACTTGTAATAAGGAAACTATATTGTTCCTGACAATGCTACTGATCTTATTTCCCTAAAATTCTGTGAATAGTGGAAAAAAATATATTGTTCATGTTAATGCTCACATTTGCAAATTTTTTTTGTCAATGACAATTTTAAGTCTTTTTCATTTGGAATTTGATCATACTTTCAATAATTTATTGCTAGGTCCAAAGGTGATGGCTTTTTCATGTACTAATTGATCCAACTGAATTAGCTTTGTGGAGCTAATGGATTCAAAGTAAGCCTTGCTTAAGAGCTACTTCTAACCTTCTGCAGTTGACATTTTCCCAAGTGAGGTCTTACTGGCACAAATGTCTACCTGACCCTTTATTCTTCTTCCATGTAGGAACAGACCAATCAGAATATCTTACCCTGACACCATAGATTGTTTTACTTGAACAAAACTAATCTTAGTTACAAGGGATCATAGAGAGATGAACAGTTCAGACATAACTGTTCAGACTAGAAGGTATTTTATCAAAATATAATTGTTTATTATATCTAACATTTCAAAAGTAACTAAAGCCAAGAAGGGGAAAAAATTGATCATATTCATGATTACTTAATATCCTGGCCTGTCTACCATCCTACCAGGCAGGAAGTTACACTACTGCATTTCTATCACCAAATATTTTCATAGTTGCAGGAGAAGTCCAGATGTTTCTTCTCATTATTAGGCCTTAAATTGTTAATGTTTTCATCACAGTGTTTTCTCTTGCCTACAGGCTGTAAATCTACAAATAGTAAAGCTTTAGGTCCAACTCTATCAAACACTGAGGTAGAGATAATGTAATAATACTTTAAAACAGAGTTGCCTTTAATAATGTAACCACAACAGAACAATGCAAAACATGTGTCTTTTTTCTTATATTATACATAGTTATATATTTTATATTTATATGTGCTGATTTTATATTTCACACAATGAAACTTACTAGAATTAGTTGATAATTTCACAAATAAATTAAAATTTATTTATTCCAATAAATAGAATTGGAATATAAATAATTAGGTTTAAAATGTATATTAGAATATAAAAAGTATCAACGCAGTGTCTTTGGTATAAACTTGTGATACATTCAAACTGTTCTTGGTTTTCTGAATTCACATGGTAAAAAATCAATTTTGTTTTCCTCTAATCTATAAGGGATTTTACTCTGCTTCTCTGTTTATTGTTTTAATTCACTGATTCCAAACTGTTTTTCTCCGTATTTCTGAAGCATTCCTACTGATTATGCCCAAATTTTTCTGATAAGATGTCTAACAAATATTATTCTTCTGCACGACCCAATGATTCCTAGGATCCCAGGTACCAGTTACCTGCATCATCAGATAACAAGGGCAAGACTTCTCACATAGGCCCATGCAACATGCAACAAAGTAATTGAAGACCCATTTCAATTTCTCATTTCCTATATTTCAGGGCCCCAGTTCCTTGAGATGCAGGATTTAGCAGTAAGCAATTGTGAAATGCAAGGCAACTTAAAATGAAAGATGAGATCACAAATTTTGAGAGTATGTACTATGATTCAAACATTCAACTTACAGATGGCCAGCCCATATCAGTGAACAAGTTTACAAGGTGTCATAAGATTATTTTTAATACCCCTCCCCTATGATTAATGAAATATTTTAGTCCAGCATAAGTGGGCCAAAAAATAGTTCCTGGAAGGATAGATCCATAATTGGTCTACCAAGATCCAGAAAAATTTACTTAGAGTTCAAATATAATTCAGAAAAAACTTTGAGAAGATCCTTAGTGCTGCAAAACACTGGGACTTCACTACAACATGGCTCAGTGGTATAAAATGTCACTCTCAAACCAATGATAATCTACATTTAATCGACTGAAAGTTATTCCTTTACACATTAACTTTTTAAAATCACATATGCTAAAATAACATTTGACAAGTAGATGATACTTAGTGACATTACAAGTTTTTCAAGTGTAGGGAGCAAGTTATAATAGAGTTGAATTATTTACCCAGCACTAATGCCAAACACGTTCAACCATTCATTGAAGTCTAGAAATAGTACCAACCACAATTTGTGTTTTTCAGTAGGAGCCTTCCAGAAATGTGTTAAATAGATCATCCTGCCAAATTTCAAACCAAAACGTTTGCTAATAAAGTAAATGTCATCATTTAATAAGGCACATTTTAAAATGTCACAAATAGTTGTCTTATCATATGTAATATTATGTTTTCCCTATCTGTGTAACATAGGGAGAAATATGACTTTAGGTCTTGAATATGGGTACTCATCAGAGATATGACGAACATAAAATCTGTCTTCTATTTCTATCACATTCCTATATAGGAATAAATTTTAGTTTTCTTCTTTTTCCAAAACTTATAGGTAGTAAAAATATTATACCATGTAAAATAAAACAATCACACCACTGTACAAAGCTATTTATAGAAATTGGTAGCTAGGAGTACATTCTATGCATTTTTTAACTTTCTTTTTGACTGAAGATTAATCTTCCAAATGGATGAGAATAAAATCATGTTTAGGTGCTTCACGTCTCCAGTCTTGCAAATTGTTACTGCAGATGAATGAATTATGGAAATATAAGCTGACATCAGTTCAAGCATATGCAGAATGGAAACTCCCTGAAATGTATATAAACCTTTCAAAGTATTAATAGACAGTTTAACAGGATGACTATCAGGAAGTTGAAAACAGAAAGAAATTATAGTAAAGACATAGAATGAATGAAAAATGAACAAGGGGCAAGTACAGCTAGAATACTCAATGTACACATATGATAAAGGAAGTGGTAAATCTGAAATAAATATTGGAGAAGCATTTGGTTGAGAATGATGGAAGGAGTGACTCTGATCCAAGAGCAATGGACAATTAGATGGATATATTTAATTGTTACACACTTGCACAACCTTTTGAAATTCAGTTTAAAAACACAACAAAAAACAAAAACACACAAAAATCACAACCAACCAGAAATCTCTAGAGAGTATGAATATTTCCTCCCAAAATTTTAAGCAGTTAATGAAGGGTAGTCTTGGGAAAAGCAAACAACGCTATCCAAAGAGAGGTTTGGGATAGGGGAGAATTTTGAACAGATTTAAATAGATTGTCTAAGGTTATAAATCACAATCACCTACATCTCCTGCAAATAGTATCTTTTTCTAGGAGTTCTCTGTCTGAACTGGATAATCCAGTCGTGAGACACACTTGATAGCTTGTGAAGATAGAATGGAAGAAACAAGATCAAGAATGCATTACTCCACTGGAGAGAAAACAATCCTCCATATTTTCTCTAATCTTTCTTCACTACTCTTTCTTCATACTTTTAAGTCAATTGATTTTGAATTATATTTTTCCTTCTTTCTTCTGGCAAAGTAATTTGTCAAAGTAATTCATTAAATATTATTTGCCATTTTCTTCTTTCATGCTGATTAATTGGCCAGGCGAGTCTATGAAACTTCCCTCTTGCACTTGGTTGCCATGAAACAACATCTATGTCAATGAGAAGAAGTCTAATGTAAAACTTTGTCTCCAGAAAACAGTCCAAGAAGCTGTGATCATAAATATTTGGCTGTATTTTTTCTCTTACCTTGAAAGTCTTCTTGTGTCTAAAGTGCCACAAACATAAGTACTCCATCACTTTTTGGTTCAGTCAATTCTAACCTAAAAGATATATTTTGCTAAGAAATGCTTAGAGGAAACTGAAAAATACTGCACTTTTATCTTCTATGGTAAGACTCTCCTTAGATACCATATCAGGAACAATGAAGTTATTCTATGCAAAATTATTTCAATAGATTATTTTTCTCTTGGTCTTTCATTTGTTCACCAAGATGTATGGAGGAGAGTAGAGTTAAATCACCTATACCTAGAAATACAGTGACTGTTACAAAAGGTCAATTCTTCTATGTCCTGCTTCCATGTCCTCCTCTTAGCTCTTGCCTGATTTCCAATTAATCACAGCATCTTGGCTTCAAGTTTAGTGAAGCTGAAGGACTATATGGGCTCCACCACTGTTAAATCTTCATGATTTGTCTTTGAAAACTCTTTAAGTTGCCTCTTTTGGATGTGGAATGTATTTCCATGTCTCCACTCAATCTGTTCGGCATTGTAGTGAGCCAAATAGGCTCTGTAAAATCAATTTAGTTATTAAAAATATTAACACGATTTAGGGCTGGGAAGTTGGCTCTTTGGTAGAGTGCTTGCCTTGAATGCCTGAGACCCTGGGTTTGATTCCTCAGCACCACATAAGCAAGAAGAAAAAAAGCCGAAAGTGGCGCTGTGGCTCAAGTGGTAGAGCACTAGCCTTGACCTGAAGACCTGAGGGACCCAGGCCCAGAGTTCAGGCCCCACGACCGGACCCTCCAAAAAATATTAATACAATTTATATAAAATGTTTGGACTCCCTTCACTGCTAAAGCCAATACGCTTAGCTAGGGCTTCTAAGAACTATGTTTTCTTACCTTTTCCATTTGCTCAATTCTTTTCTGAACCCAAAACATTTTGGCTTATGTAATAAGAGAAGTCTTCACTATCTCATGTTATTAAAGATATTATTTTTTGTGATCCACTTAGAAATGTGAAATCATTGGTTTGAATTATATAATCAGATTTTTTTTCTGTTTCACTGCTTCAAATGCAAAGACATTGTGGAAAGTGTTACAAACAGAAATGTGTAAACCCAACACCTTCTTGCATTTTGGAGGGCACTTTCTCCCTAAATATTTTGACTCAAATTATCTTTTTCAGAGAATTACTGTTTGGTAATTAAAGGTAAATTCAAAAATTTTGATGTCTTATTTTTTAAGAACTTGAATTTAAATTCCAATACAACCTTGTTTCACACAGTGAGAATATAGTTCCTGGGTCAGGACGATTCCAAGGGAACCTACAGGATTTACAGCAATGTTTCTGAGGTTTGTTTAGTGTGAAAAAGAGCCATCTTCACCCACATTGCTTCCTCTCTACTAAGTCTCCATGGATTTCTTTGCATGAAAGCCTATTCTCCCAGGAAATTTTAAATTTTCTTAATAGGCTAAGTTGTTAAAAATTTTGAAAAATTCAAATTTACCTGTCATAACTTTAAAACTCTTGAAATTCCTTTATCAGAACCGCGAATTCACCAATCCTAATTCCACCTTTACCATCCAAAAGTTAACATGCTCTTTTCATGATATAGTGTCCATGCAACTATTATTTTCCAGTAGCTTTGTACTGCGCATATATAGGCATATAAGCTGATGCTAAGCAAAATGAATTCCAAGATATGGAACCATAGTTTTTTTATTTGTGGTTGTTGTTTTTGTTGAACTATGTGACTTGTTTTCTTTGGGTTTTTCCCCTATAGTTCATTCCTGCTGTATTTGATTTTGTATTATGTATGCATTTCCCTTAAATAGGGAAGGGAAGAGGAAAAGCAAAATGGTGAGACAAAAGGCAAAGGGAAAACCAATGCAATAGCAATACTCACAAGACAATATGTTGGAAATGTACCTCATAAATTGTGAGTGGTGAAGGGGTGAAGGAAAACTGTGAGAAAAATGAAGGAGGGGTAACAAGTTTGAAGTGTTTTTTATTCACTACCTTACAATTACTGTAACCTCACTGTACATCAATTTGATAATGAAATTGAAAAAATAAGCTGCGTAAAATGTAATTTTACTGTATTGGCACAGTAAATATTATTCTTTATGTAGCAATATTTTAAAAATCAATTCTATTTGACATCTAATTCAAATTGATTACCTCTTTTTTACCAGAGGGTCATCAACGTGATTGTTATCCAACTAGAAAATATTTTCATAATATACTTGCCAAATTTTTCGAAAAAGAATAAATTTATTACTTTCTTATTCTAAAACAGAAAAACAATTTAATGCTATGGAAACCCATAACTTTTAAAATTAAATAATTTGTTAAGAGGACAGAGTATATATTTTCTTCAAAATTCATATGACAAATAACTACACATAATTACTCATTTTTAAATTCTCAACATTCCATACGTTAGAGATTCAAAATAGTACTTTTTTGCATGTTATAAAATTCTGCAATAGATCCAGTTTCCAATGGAGTGTACAGATTGAGAAGTCAATAGAAAAATAGCCACATTCTGGTAGAGGATAAAACTATGAAGCATCTGTAATAATTCGTCAAGAGTAAGCATTTTTTTATCAGAGTAATCTGTTATTTCTATGACTATCAATCCCAACATTTATGCCATGAAGTCATCCTAGCCCAACAGTTTCGAACTTGTAAGGGGCACCCTGAAATTCTTAATTCATATTATGAATAGCTTATCTGTATTGTGAAAAATACTACACCTCTGCTAATGTGAAGCCCTCCGTGTTCTGGAAAGAATACCACAATAACCTGAGATGCATAATTTTTCCTCCACTGGTATTCTTGAGATCATCTCACTTGCAAATATTATTTATATTTATACATTTTTAATTATCATAGATATTCAGGAAGCTAAGATTGGAAAATTATGGTTCAAAGCCCACCCTGGCAGGAAGGTTTCTTAGAATCGTATCTCCAATATACTTCTCCACAAAAGCCAGACACAAGTGGCACTGAGGTTGAAGTGGTAGGGCATGAGCCTTGAGCATAAACATGCTCAGAGACACTGTCCAGGCCAAGAGTTCAAGCTCTAGGCAAACCAATAAAACAAAAACAATGTTGAGTACAAACCCCAAACCTAGCATTTTTCTCAATGTATACAGAGGCACGTAAATAAGGAAATGGCTTCCTGTGTTACTTAGAGGTTGAAAAAAGAAGATGTCACACAACTACTCTCTTCATACCATTTTAAACCAAACCCTCAAAAATTGCTGTTTTTCTTTTTTTTTTTTTTTTTTCAGGTAAGGGGTAGGTTTATTCAGTAGGCCTGCTGGGACCAGGCAAGGTTGGCACTCCACGTGGCTGGGAATTAGAAAGAGCTGGAAAAGAGAGGAAAGAGCTAGAGCAGAGAGAACTAGAAAAGAACAGAGAGAGGTAAGAACAGAGAGAGACAGCTAGAATAGAACAGAGAGAGAGAGAGCTAGAAATGAACAGAGAGAGCAGAGAGCTAGAAACGAACAGAGAGAGCACCTGGGCCTGTGGTAGGCCTTATCTAGGGTATGGGCGGGGAAAGGTGTGGCCACATCAAATTCAGATGTGACCTCTTCTAGGTGTCCCAGTTGCCTAGGTAACGCAGGTACTGGGTGGAGACTTTGCTGTGAGGAGGGTGGAGTCTGCTAGCCATCCAGGAGTGGACCTTACATTCCAGCCTTTTAATAATCTTGAAATAGGGCAAGGATTCTCTCTGGCTACTTCCTGCTGACAAGGGGCATCGACAATAGGGGCAAAAGGCTGGAATTTGGTCCCCTCCCATAAGGCAGTGAGCAGTAGCTGTCCCTTGGTGGATTGAGTCCTTGGGTGAAGTCTGGAGAAGTCTCATGAGCATTGAGCGGCTGGAAAAAAAAATACTAAACGGCAAATAAATGGCAAGAGGAAGGACTTGGGGCTGAAAATGTTGGTAGAAATGTCCCTAGCTACTTCTGACATCTGGCGACTAAGTAGAGAAGTCAGATGACAAAGGCAAGAATATAAATTCCTGTTCAGTTAATAGGTAGACAGGTATAACCATTGGCTGGGTAGGCTTCTTACTTCCACTGACCTCCCGGCTCTGGTTAAATTTGAAAGGGCAGGCACAAAGTAGCTGATGTGATATTATCTCCTCTTAGTCCTCTCCATGTTTCCTTGTTCCCCAGACTGGCTGAGTCTAGGTGCTCGTTGCTCGGATGGCTTCTCCCAGTTGGTATTCAAGATTTGAACTCCATGCCTGGGCAGCGTCCCTGAGCACTTCTGCTCAAGCAGTTCTACCACGTTGAGTTACAATAACACTTCCAGTGTTCAAGGAGGTTTGAACTCAAGGCCTGGGCACTGTCCCTGAGCACTTCTGCTCAAGGCTAGAACTGAACCACTTTGAGTTATAGTATCACTTGCAGAGTTTAGCTGGGAGATGGAGTCTTAGGGATTTTTCAGCCCGAGCTGGCTTTGAACTGAAATCTTTGGCACAAAAGCCCTTTACTATTTCCAATTAAAGCAACAAGGAGATCAAGTGGAATAAGTAGAGCTTACCTGCTCCTATCAAGAACTGACCAACAAATATTCTGCAATGACAAAACTCATTAGACGTGATGAGAATTTTAGCATAGATATGCCCAGTATTTTAGAACCATGTAGTCAGTAGTAGAATACACAACACAAAACAAAAAAGGCAAATCTCAAAACCTAAAATTTTGACAACATTTAGACATCTTTGCTAACAAAGCACTTCAGATGGTTGGGCCTCAGTTACCAGGGCCAGAGTAGAGAAGTGGTGTGGACATGGATGTGAAGGCCAGCAATGGTATCGATGCGCTGTTTCCGCCGCAGACAGACTGGTTAGCAAAAGGCCGTCAGAACTGTCGGTATTCCTCAGGGCAAAAAAGGAAAAAGCAAACAAAAAAAGAAAAAAGAGGGAAAAAAAACCAGAGAGAAATCCCAGCTATCCTGACTTTAAGCTCTTTATCCGAGTCACGGCACCATTTATGTTAGGTTTTTTAAAAAGAGGTAACCAAGGAAGGACAGCACCAGCATGCACGTGGTATTCAGGTAAGGGGTAGGTTTATTCAGTAGGCCTGCTGGGACCAGGCAAGGTTGGCACTCCACGTGGCTGAGAATGAGAGAGAGCTTGAAAAGAGAGGAAAGAGCTAGAGCAGAGAGAGCTAGAAAAGAACAGAGAGAGAGAGGTAAGAACAGAGAGAGAGAGCTAGGATAGAACAGAGAGAGAGAGAGATAGAAATGAACAGAGAGAGCAGAGAGCTAGAAACAGGAAATTGTTGTTTTTCTAAATTTATAAATTAATATCATCCATTT